>NC_057797.1:21076668-21077423 GCF_018294505.1 Triticum aestivum | reverse complement strand
AACCAAAATTTCATGAGTGCTGCTTATATAGGCAGAGCATTGGTCCCGGTTCGTGGCACCAACCGGGACCAATGCCTCCCTTTAGTCTCGGTTGCTTCCACGAACCGGGACCAAAGGCCACTTTTCGGCAGCCCAATGGGCGGGAAGCGGAGGCCTTTGGTCCCGGTTGGTGGCACCAACCGGGACCAATGCACCCCTTTGGTCCCGGTTCGTCCCACCAACCGGGACCAATGGCCTTGTGCTGCCCGCGCCCAAAAGTTTAGTCCCACCTCGCTAGTTGAGAGGGCTCGGGAGTGGTTTATAAGCGCTGCTGCGCCCACCCTCTCGAGCTCCTCTAAACTGCAGGCTTTCGGGCCTAATCTGTCACTGCAATGCCTGTGGGCCTATTGGGCCTGCTGCGGGCCTGAATCCTGGCCCATGGTTGGGTTTCTAGTCGTATTCAGGCCGTGGTGGCCCTGTAGGTGGCATTTTTTTTTGCTATTTTTTTCATTTCCACTTAGAACTAAATACTTATAGTTTTGTAGTGATTTCTTTTTTATTTTATGTCACTAATTTATGAATAAATTTACAATAAAAAATTATTTTTGAGTCATTGTTTTTCCTGCTATTTAATAATACTGTGTTTTATCATTATACTCAATTTGGTAATCTTAGTTAGTCATAACAAATATTATAGGCATTTTTCTTCTGTTTTTTGCTTTATTCTTTTATTCTTTTTGCTTTTAGTTCAGCAAAATTATAAACTTTCTGTTAGT
>NC_057797.1:21015288-21076433 GCF_018294505.1 Triticum aestivum | reverse complement strand
TGAATTCTTTGTAAACTTGTGTGAATCTCATGTTTGTGATTAACTTTACTAGTGCCATTAGTTTTTCATTTCTACTTAGAACTAAATACTTATAGTTTTTTAGTGATTTCTTTTTTCTTTTAAGTCACAAAAATTATAAACTTTCTGTTAGTGATTCTAGTTTTTCAAATTAGAATAGTTATAATTTGAATTCTTTGTAAACTTGTGTGAATCTCATGTTTGTGATTAACTTTACTAGTGCCATTAGTTTTTCGTTTCTACTTAGAACTAAATACTTATAGTTTTTTAGTGATTTATTTTTTCTTTTAAGTCACAAAAATTATAAACTTTCTGTTAGTGATTCTAGTTTTTTCAAATTAGAATAGTTTTTCAAATTAGAACTAAATACCCTCACCCTTTGGTCCCGGTTCGGGCCACAAACCGGGACCAATGGTGGTGGGCCAGGAGCCAGGCCCATTGGTCCCGGTTCGTCCCACCAACCAGGACCAAAAGGTCCCGACGAACTGGGACCAATGGCCCACGTGGCCCGGCCGGCCCCCTGGGCTCACGAACCGGGTCCAATGCCCCCATTGGTCCCGGTTCTAGATTGAACCGGGACTAATGGGCCGACCCGGCCTGGACCGTTGCCCCCTTTTCTACTAGTGTCGTCATGTCCGTGATCACATCCGGGACCCCGAACAACATTCGGTCACCAACATACATAACTCATATAATACTATATCATCAACGAACATTTAAGCGTGCGGACCCTACGGGTTTGAGAACAATGTAGACATGACCGAGACACCTCTCTGGTCAATAACCAATAGTGGAACCTAGATGCCCATATTGGCTCCTACATATTCTACGAAGATCTTTATCAGTCAAACCTCATAACAACATACGTTGTTCCCTTTGTCATCGGTATGTTACTTGCCCGAGATTCGATCGTCGGTATCTTAATACCTAGTTCAACCTCGTTACCGGCAAGTCTCTTTACTCGTTATGTAATACATCATCCCGCAACTAACTCATTAGTTACAATGCTTGCAAGGCTTATAGTGATGTGCATTACCGAGTGGGCCCAGAGATACCTCTCCGACAATCGGAGTAACAAATCCTAATCTCGAAATACGCCAACCCAACAAGTACCTTTGGAGACACCTGTAGAGCACCTTTATAATCACCCAGTTATGTTGTGACGTTTGGTAGCACTCAAAGTGTTCCTCCGGTAAACGGGAGTTGCATAATCTCATAGTCATAGGAACATGTATAAGTCATGAAGAAAGCAATAGCAACATACTAAACGATCAAGTGCTAAGCTAACAGGATGGGTCAAGTCAATCACATCATTCTCCTAATGATGTGATCCCGTTAATCAAATGACAACTCATGTCCATGGCTAGGAAACTTAACCATCTTCGATCAACAAGCTAGTCAAGTAGAGGCATGCTAGTGACACTATGTTTGTCTATGTATTCACACATGTATTATGTTTCCGGTTAATACAATTCTAGCATGAATAATAAACATTTATCATGACATAAGGAAATGAATAATAACTTTGTTATTGCCTATAGGGCATATTTCCTTCAAGTTCGACTTTAGATGTCATCCTGGAGGCAGAAGTTTCATGTCCAGCCAATCCGCCATGCATGGCCTCTATAGTGCACCGTGCTCATCCTCTAATTGGGTTCCAACAGCAGCATGTCCTGCAGCCCTTATTTCTTGATGTTCGATTCCACCATGTGCTGTTTCAATTCTATATGGTAGGAGCATCAATCCATTGCGTTCCTTGAGCATTACGCTATTCAAAAAATTACTTGGGTGTGTGGAGTCTGTGGACTTTGTATAGCACATGATCGACTATGGAGAAAGAGTAGGTGATGGGTGATGATGTTACTATAATCATTGATGATAGGAAATATGCCAATCTATAATAACTGCAAAGTGAGGCTGGACCGCTGGAGTGAATGCATTTGTTAATTACTACGGTTTTCCTCCTAGACCGAGGGAGTATGTGCTAATTTACCTCTTTTGTTTACCTTGATGATTAGCTACGGTTTTCTTCTTCAATTTGTCAGAAGAGGCTGGACCACTAGAGTGAATAGATTTGTTAATTACCATGTGCTAATTTTCTCCTTTTTTACTTATTGGTTAGCTACAATTTTCTTCTTCAATTTGTAAGAAATTTGTTGGGCCTAGGAGCCACTGGATCGAACGTGTTAGTTATCTCTCTATATCTACTCCGGACCTTTGGTTCCTTGATTTTGGAGTACATGTGCATGCTTGACTCAGTGTCCCAATGGTATATCTCATACATCCAGGTACGATATTTCTATCCTTCAAAGTATATATGGAGATAAAGCCATAGTTTGGTTTGAATGCTATTCATGCAGTTTTTTTAATCTAATTGGGATAATTCGGTTATAAAGCACATACGGCAGGTTTATAATACAAGCAAGCCGTGTGCATACACACCTCTCTACTTCCCTGCTACTTCCCAACCACGTAATGTTCAATTCTCCTATGTCATATTTTTTCAATAGAGAGTGTAAGTTGACCTCCTGTGAAGCCATTAAAATTGATAGGTGAAACAAAAACAATAACAAAATTCGCATGAGGCTTGGCATCAAAATATGCCTGTACTGATTTAGTTATTCCCTATATGTAATGCATTTAGTATTTTTTTCTTAAAGATTATTAATGAAGACAATCACTTGCTCTATCTTTTCATATTAAGATTATCATATCTACTTGAGGAAAAAAGGGTTCAAAAAGTATAGGTCAAAGCCCTAGATTCAAATGTTAATTGCATATTTGAAACATATGGACTTTTGACTTTGCTAGCTGAATGTTTGGTCCTTTACATCCAATATGTGACCCCCATGTAATATGCTAAACTTACAGGAAAACTGAGATATAGAAAAAAAATGTTGTCTCATAAGTTGGCATAGTAATATATTTATGTTCCTGCAGGTCTTTCTCAACTTCCCTTTGGTATGTAACAATCAATTGTTCTCAAAATTCTTAATAGTTTCTTTGAATTCCACTTTCTATTGCCAAAAACAAACTAAATAAATGACTTAACACAAATATAGCTTCAAATCCATTGTGGTTTAGAATATACCGAAATTATATTTGTTATTTATTTAATAGCACCTTCTACAACAATATCGAATATCATTAAAATATTTTGAATTAATCTATATTTTTAACTGATTTGTTACCCTGAAAACTCACAACCAATAATAGGAGTACTCTCAGATTACCCATTATTAGTAGAGGCGAGTTTCATGGTTTGCGAGTTGCTTACGTTATGCCATTATATGTTTAACCAAAGGTTACAACAAAGTATGTTTCTTCATGGAAATAATCATCCTCAAACAATATTTGTTTCGTTTCTAACAATATCATGCAAAACAATGTTCCAATATGTAGTTGACTTAAACTTTGTTCTTCTCTTTTCTTTTTGCGAAAATTTGTTCTTCTCATTTGTGTTGCCCATAATATGTTCTCAGTTATTTTCAGTTTATTTATTGTTGCTACAGGTTGCATCTTTCTTAGAGTGTATTTAAGATTTAGGAAATTACTAAAGGGATATTTTTAATTTTCCCCTATACATCACCAAGGACTACTTTCACATGTTCTAATAAGTATGCATTTTAAGTTCTTTTATGCTAGCCCATGCAGTTGCATGGGTTGATGACTAGTATATGAGTCAAATACACAAGACGAGTTGAAAAAACGTGTGGCAATGGACTCGTAATATGTGATGGGGCAAACTCCATTTGTTATTTTAGGCAAAATATACTTTCATTACTGGACTGTCACCATTACAGGGATGAAGTAAAGCTCCCTAGGGATTCCAAGCCAGACATGAAAACCATTCCCTAGTGCTAAAGCATTCTTTGCAAGACGATCGACCTCAACATTCGAGGTCTGAAACTCATGACTAACAACACCATAAGTAGGTGCACTCCCATTCTTGATTGCGTCCTCCCCCCTCCCCCCCCCCACCTTACAATATGATGCCACTGTTGTCCTCCGGAGGTATAGATCATCAGCCAACGCTAGGGCCTCCCCGACTGCCAAAGCTTCCAGCGTCGTTTGGTCGACAATGTAAATTTACACTACCGCTGAAGAACCATGGAATAGACCATACTAGTCTCGACATAATGCTGCCACCGCAACATGGTCTCCCGCTCTTGTCACTGCAGCATCAACGTTGATTTTCATATGTCCATCAGGTCGTGGGATCCACCTAGTTGGTCTAGGACATCTGTGCACTACCAGCGACATGGTAGACCTATGAAGAGACTCATTCTCCCTCATATACAATGTGATGAAACTATGTGTTGCATAAGGGCTCTGGAAAATGTCTTCATGGATTGCCTTACATCGTGAACTCCAGATTGCCCACAAAGATACTATGAGTGTGGTGAACTAGTCCTCTAGTATTTCTTCATGCATTGTAAATAACTAGTTCTTTGCACTTGGGTCCTGGTTGCAACACATGTGTTCCTGAAAAAATAGGTTAGCTCTAGTAGTTCACGTACCAACTAGAAGTGAGAATACAAAAAATAAAGAGAAGAATGACCACAGTAGTTGTTAAAAAAGATTACATAACTTAAAGTCATAATCTATTAGTGATGTGCTAGCCAAACCGGTTGAATAACGCACGTGCAACCATCTCCAGACGGTTGCACTCAAAAACCATGTGCTGTGTAGGGTCCCAGTGATGACCACATACACAAATATAATCTAGCCCTAAAGGTAACCTGCAAAAAGTAACAGAACGATCTATTAAAGACGTAGTCATTTGAGCAATTTAAAATCGGCCAAAGTAAGGCACAGTCCCCTACACGGATATGACTCTTAAGCTTTTCTATGATACCAACAAATCAATTTCCAAACTAATTTGGGACACTAGTTGGGGGTGACAAGTTATACACAGCATGAACTATACGCCAAATCAAAGCTGCGAAAAGGGCAGAAAATAAAAGGATGTTTAATAGATTCATTTGATAATAAAAAACAACATTTTTTCATCCATTCCAGTTTCTTTGTTGAGGATCACCTCCCTTTGAACAAACCACATATTTTTTAATCTTTAAAGAAACTATGATTTTCCAAACATTGTTTCTATGAAACACTAGCCCCGTATTGATAATATCCCTATACATACACTTGATAGTAACACTCAGTTGGTATTTACTCTCCATGTAAAAACATCAGGCACATGAGATAAGTTGACCACCATCAACCAGCAAACTAAACGGAGGCATGCCTTCCATTCATCAGCAATCAGGGCCCTCCTAAATTGGATATTTAGAGGTGTTGATCCAAGTACATATTTAATAGTAGCACATTTGTTGTACTATATTGTAAAGTGGAAGGTACTGGACTATGAGAGGATTATTACCAAGCTAGGAATCTTCCTAGAAACTCGTGGATTTGCCATCACCAACTTCGAATGAACCTCTCATAAAGAAGAATACTTGACCTTTATGACAAACTTCAAAAAAGGAGAATCCATTGGTTTGGAATCTACTTGAGATATGGTTTTGGAGTATAGTTTATTATGAAGGAGCTCTTGTGAGATATCTCCTTGTTTTGTAAGTTCAATACCATTTACGAAGCACTCACTTATTTTTAATTTCTAAATTTTTGATACTCAACCCACCCTGATCCTTAGGGCCATACAAGATATCTCATTTATCAAGTCTATTCTTCCGTTTATGCCCATCACATTGCAGAAGAATCTAAACCGATAAAAATCTAGTAGTTTCAATACCCATTTGCGTATTTCAAAAAAACATCATAAACATGGACAAAGATGTGAGACCCAAGTTGACAAGAGTTAATTGTGCCCCATATGACATGAGTTTACCCTACTAATAACTCAATTTTTTTTCTCAAAACAGTCCTCAATGCTTTTCTGTTCTTTGTTGGCGAGCTTACGATGATGAATGGGTATTCCAAGATTGGTGAACAGGAGCGTGCCCACCTTACACCCGAAGATCTACCTATATTGGTGTTTCTATTTTTGTGGGTCTACCAAAGCAAAAACAATCACTCTCATGGATGTTTATTTTGTTATGGGAAAGATGCTAAAAAGACAAAAAAAAATCAATTTCATATTGACCTCCTTTTGAAACCATTCTCGATAAAAATAACCGTATTGTCGGCATATTGAAGAATAGACACACGTCCATGCACTAGGTGCGGGATGACCCCCGATCTGACCATCGTCCTTAGCCATTCATATAAATATAAAGATTGCCAACTTATCGGTGATGATGTTAAAATGGATGGGAAACACAGGATCACCCTGCCGAAAACCTTTTATGGTCAAGAAATAATGACCAATATTACCACTTACCTTGACACCAATGCTCCCACCTCGAACAAAAGATTAAACCTAATGGCGCCATTCCGTGGAAAAAAACCCATTCTACGCTGAGCTTACTAAAGAAAAGAAAAGTTTTAACTTATCATACACCTTTTCAAAATCGAATTTAAAGACAAACTCCATCAAGTCTCTTTTCGTGAAGCTCATGGACAGTTTCATGTAGAACGACCACCCCGTCCAACATGTTTCGTCCATGCATGAAAGAATATTGCAAAGGGCATACCACAGAATGGGAAATAGTGGGAAGCCCATTAGTACCCACTTTCATGAATATTTTAGTACTGACATGTAGCAAAACAATAGTCCCGAACTGCTCGATTCGAATTGGCGCTTCTTTCTTAGGAAGCTATGTGATTATCCCAAAATTGTGCCAAAACAACGATAGATCATCATATTGAAAAAGTTCCTCAAAATGGGTAGAAGGTTACATTTGATTCTAATCCCCCAACACTTCGAACTATGCAGGGAACCATCTAGTCCCTAGGCTTTATTCCTTTTGAATTGACAAATGGAGTAAAAAGTCTACTTCTCTGAGAAAGGTGCTACCAAAATAGAATTTTCCTTGAGAGAGAGTTGGGCTATATGATCAGTAATCTCCTCGTCCATCATGACAAAATTGGTGACAGGATGCCCAAGCAAACACTTATAATAATTGATAATATATTCCTTAACTATATCCTGACCAACAATATTACCTTAATCTTGTTTGAGTTGATAAATCTTCTTTTTAGCACGCTTTGCAGTAGCAGTCAAGCGAAAAACCAAGTATTACTGTCTCCTTCCCAGACAAATTAAACTCCAACATATTGAGACCGTTTCAACTCTTCCTCCCACATAAGGGCAACTCTAACCGATCCCCTGGAACTTAAGGGAGTAAACGGCGGCGTAAAGTTAGTGGAGTAAAATTTTACTCCATAACAGTGGCCGCACCGAGCCGATCCCCTAGAAGTTAGGGGAGTAAAAATAAAATTGTCTCAATTTTGTGTCCTAGCCGTACCATCTTCAAACACTACTTAATACATATCTTAAAAAACATTCAAATTAAAATATGCATAGCATAACCATCATAACATAATGTTTCATCATCCCATTTTTCAAAGTAAAACATGTCAAGTTCACCCAAAAGACATCACGTCAAATACAATGTTTGATTAAAAATCACCACAAACATATCATGTATATGTTGTAGATCGAGCAAACGTTTGGCATGCACCACTACCTCCTCGGCCACCACCACTCAAATGATGTCGTAGGCAAAGAAATCAACTTCACCATCCTCTCAGCCACCACGACCACCGCCATGCACACCGACATCCTCACGACCAACACCACCAACATCAACACCGCCATCCTCTTGGTCACCGCCACTACCAACACCATCGCCTCCACCACCCCCTCGGCCACCACCATCAACACCACCTCCTCGGCCACCACCATCGACACCACCTCCTCGGCCACCACCATCAACACCACCCCTCAGCCACCACCAACATTCCGAAGAGAGGCTTCTAAGATCTCTCCATGAGTGAGCTCCCAATACTTTCTTGTGCTTTCTTCCATTGTGTTTCGATTCATGAACATGATAGCCCATTTCAGCCTTCTTGGCATCATGTATCCTCTCCTCATCCAGTGCAAGCCTATGCCCCTCCGCCTTCAACTTTCCCTCTTCGTACACCGACTTGGCCTTCCATTTATCATCCTCCAATGCCTTGAGCTCATTCCACCTCATCATCTTCTCCTCTTTGCGTAAGTCCGCCAACATCTTCTTGGTCTCCATCATTGCCACAAGTTCTTCCTTGTAAGTGCCAGCGAATGCACTTGTCTTCTTTTTTCTTTTGCAATCGTGTTTCCTTCTGGTCTATTATTGGCATCTTCATCAACCTCATCGTCCTCCTCAACGGAAATGCTCAACCTTGACCTCTTTGTAGTGGTCTACACAATTCTTTGGATCCAGTTCTCGTTCTTGCATAGTTCTTTGTAAAAATGATGCAAATTGAAGGGCTTGTGGCTGAACTTGGTGTTCTGATGCTTGAATAGCTCTTGGATGTAGGGGCCATACTCCGCCACTTGCACACCACTCGGTGGATCATGATTCACTTGGTCGATGCAACTGGACCATCGGCTGCATTGGTCATGAATGAAGATCCAACGATGCCCAAGAGAACCTTGGGTACGGCTTGAACGCACGTCCACGGAGTTGTTGTAGCGGTCGGTAATCCTCTCCCAAAACATGGTCTTGGTTTGATCCGTTCCGATCGTTGCATCCATGGAGATGGCGCACCAAGCATCACAAAGTGCAATGTCCTCCTTTTGGTTGTAATTTTGGGTGTGGCACCTTGGGACCTTTGTGCTATTGCTTCGGTCACCTCCGCAACCTCGTCCTCCTTGGCCAACACCTCTTCGACCTCCTCACGGCCACCCCCTCCTCCATGTCTTAGGTGGTCGAATGATCCCAAAATGAGTCGTAGTTGAGCTCATCAAGACCAATGGCAGCTGAGGACTCCAACGATGTGAAGAATTCAGACGTGTTCATTTCCACACTACAATATCAAAGAAAACACTATCAACAATCATTACCGGTCACCAACAATATCGCATAGAGACACGACGCAAGGTTTTTATTATTGCCTTGTTGGCATTTCATCGAGCACTTGGCGGCTGCGATTCTTGTTGTCGGCTGCAGCCGCCGCTCAAGCCGGAGCAGTCGGCGTAGGGGCTGTCGGAGTTGCAACACGATGCATCGGCCTAGGAGGATGCGCCGTTTAGGCCTGGTACATCTTCTTCGCGGCTGCCTCTGTTAGTTGTGGCGAGCGGGTTGTGCGCCATTGCCGGAGAGTCGGTGGCCACCCTGGAGACCATTCAAGCGATTGGGGGAGGAGTTTGGACGCAGTGGGTCTTCTTCACACCCAAACTCTTCTTCGGCAGCGACGACGCGTTGGTGGTTTCCGACGATGAAAAGTCGGTGCCGGTGGCCGGCGGGGTGAGGGAAGGGGCCGGGCTATCCATTCCGGCCAGCCCGGCAGTCATCGGCGGTGGCGGCGGGGTGTGGCGGCTGCGTCGGCGCGAGACAGTGCGGCGCGGGAGGGGCGAGAGGGAGAGGCGCCAGTTTTACTCCGCCGTGGCGGGATGACATTAATTTAGGAATTTTTTTGGGGAAATATGGAGGAGTAAAAAATCTACTCCACTAAGCCGGATAAGGGATCGGCTAGGTGCGCCTTAAGGGAGTAAACCAGAAACTTTATTCTCTTATGGTCTTTTAGGGGGAACAGTTAGAAATGCCCTAAGTTGGCTATGCAGAGGGGTGATGATTCGTCCTTGATATGTAAAGCGGCACTCAGATTCTTCGTCCAACCCTAAAGAAACTGCTTGAGATGAGGAATAATGAACTACCAATTCTCAATATTAGGTGAACCTCTCGTTTCCTTGGACCATTTGAGATACCAAATGTTGCAACCCTTCCCTTTTAAACCAAAGATGTTTCGAAAGAGAAAGCACCCTTGTTACAGAAATGAGCTGCCGCACGGAGTCCAAAACAAGAGAAGTATTGTCAAAAGTACTTATGTGGAGGGCTCGAACAATCACCAGATGGGACTTCTGCTCCCACTCAAAGCTCGTCAATATACGATCAAATTTTTCATAAGTGGGAACCTTACGTTTATTAGCCCAGTTAAAATGTCGACATGGCAAAGCAATCTCTCCAATGTTCAAGTTTTCAACACTGAAAAAAATAGCGCACTATAGCGTCGCTAATAGCACGCTATAGCATATTGAGAATTGCCTCGCTATGTATATCCGTGTACAACGTCTCGCTAATAGCACGTTATAGCGCGATATAGCACGCTAATACTAGCATATTTTGAGATCGGCACTATTTTGCTGTAGCACGCTATTTTTTTCATTGGTTTTCAATGATCGCATTAAACATAAACAACCATTTTATATATATCTAGCTAGGCAGTAAGTGTACTGCTTCCTAGCTTTGGCATCATACTAGTATTATGTGGAGTATATCAATCCATTAGGGCGGCGTCTATGTGGAGGGCAGTGCCGAGGTTAAGCGGGCTGATGTAGTCGAGCGAGCCGGTCATGAACTGGCTGACGATGATCCGGTTGGCGCGCTCAGTTGGGTGGTAGGCGTCCCAGAACACGTACTGGTCCCTGTCGGTGCAGACGTTGGATAGCGCGGTGCACAACCCGATCCCGTTGTGCGGCCCCTGCCCGCAGCATGCCTCCGTGGCCGTCTGGAACCCGTACGCTGCCGGGTCGCTGATGAAGTCGAAGTGGATGCGGAAGGTGTTGGCGGCGATGAAAGTTCCGCTGCCGTAGCGCGCGTTGAGCTCCTGCAGGGCCCGGGACAGCTGCGGGTTGAACAGCTCCGCGGCGCGCATCAGGCCGGCGTCGCACTCCCCGCCGCGGCTCCGGGCGAGCTGCGCCGGCGCGCAACCTAGCGGGCCTGTCCCCGTCACCAGCACACGTCGTGCGCCCATATCATACAGCCTCTGCATACATTCCAGCGTATGTACATGTTAGCTGGTGCTTGTCAACCTTGTTAATACCTTTTTTTAGGGGAACCTTGTTAGTACTTCGTTTCTTTTTACTCCGTATATAAAGAACGTGTATTTGGTGAACATGGTTTTCGCTCACTCCTTAAGAATAATAAATTCGAAAAAAATACTAGAAAAAATCAATAAAATCTAAATATTTTTTGTAGCATACTTATTCAACCGATATATCCATGTATGAAGTTTCACAAAGAAAACACATCATTATTATTCTGGACAAAAATGGAAAAATCGAAGCTATATTAAGAAACGCTATTTAATGAATAGTAAGGTCTCAATTGTATTTATTTTCACATTGGAGTAGAATGGTTGACAAGTTTATTAACCCAAAATTTTAGAAATTTTTTCAATTTTCCTAGTATATTTTTTGAACTTACTATTCACGTGGGTGCGCGTGAAACCATGCTCACCTTTGTATTTTGCATATATAAGTCTTATATGCGGAGTAAAATGGACTCCACTACAAATTAAGATTTTTGACCATAGCAAATCGATTTTTTTTATGATAAATTATGTTCTTCCAGGATGGCAAAGTTTAGTCGGCGAGCATGACAAATCCGTCTCAGTTTATCTTTTGGCTAAAAAATTGCAGTGCTTGCAAATTAAATTTGCAATCATCCGTCAACATAAATTGCCATAAAAAACGTCAGATTTGCCATGGCTAAAAATATAACGTTTGATTTTTAGCGTTTCCGGAAAAGAAACGAACGAAATACAGACAGAAAGTACAAATGGTGTTACCACGAGGATTTTCTTGTACTCAGAGATGAGATAGCGGACGTAGTTGGGAAGAGAGAACTGGAGCGAGCGGAGGGAGAAGGGCATGAAGAAGTAGTTGTTGACGAAGTCGTTGCCGCCGAGGGTGATGAGCACCAGCGCCCTGCTCACGATCTGCGTCGCCTGGGACGCGCCCACCACCGCGCGCAGCTTCCCCTGGTACTCATGGAAGTACTGCAGCTGCCTGCTCATCCTCACCATCTCAATCTGTGTACGAGTAGATCCCATGGTTTACCAGTATGGTTGATTGAGATATTAGTACTCTTTTTTGCACAAACTTGTAAATTTGACAGAACTAGAGATGAATTCGTGTCGCGCGTACAAATTGGATGCCCGTGTCGTTGAGGATGCCGACGCCCGCCGACGCGAAGTTGGCGCCCACGAGCAGCTTCTCGCCGTGGAGCTCCGGGGATAAGTACGGCAGCGTGGGCTCCGCGCCCAGATGCTCACCTGAGACGACATCTACATTAATTGCGCCATGCACTAGCTAATCAATGGCAGTGGTCGTCACGTAGTACGTACTGATGATGTCCGGGATGTTGAGGCCGTTGGAGAAGCGGCCGGTGGCCTGGTGCGTGGGGTAGTCAATCCCGTACGGCGGCGAGTCGGCGCGCGCCGTGCTCATCAGGTAGTTGTTGTTGCCGTTGTCCACCAGGGAGTCACCGAACACGAAGAAGGCGCGTGCGGACTCCGCCGGCGACGCCAGAAGGACTACGCCCAGCGCCATTGTCGCCGCCAGGAGAACGCAGCCCGGTGAACTACTGTTGGCCATCGTCACCGTGAACTGATCGGTCGAGGCAAATCTTGCATCGATCCCTTGATTCACCCCCACGACATGTAGTGGGCAATGCACGAGACCGGTCTGGCTGCCTTCAAGCTAAAGAGGCCTGTGTACATATATAGAGGAGCCCAGCAGAATGTTCGCATCAAATTTACTAGACAATTTCAGTATCTTACTCTTTTTTTTTTTGCGGGTGAGTATCTTATTCTTCTGAACCAGGAAAAGCGTTCTGGTAAGGAGATCATCTACTCAGTCCTAAATATATAGGGCCATTGCATAATTATAAAATAATAAGTAATGAACATAAAATCGTATACTATAATGAAAACATTTTTACATGCTGAGATAGACCTTTCCGCCTGCACACATGCTGTGATGATATAGTTGGATGTTGAGATAAATATGTCAGTGGAGATCATCTACTCAGTTCTATATCGAAGATTCACAAGGGCAAACACCTGCCAAGCCCCGCCCAGCCACTCAATTGCATCGCGATTCTTGAAGTATATAGTTGGATCGCGCACGAGTGCACAGTAAGTTTTAAGATTAAATAGTAGGAACTTACAATTTTGCATCTGAAAAATATGATTTTCTCAGTCATCAGTATCAAGTTTCAGAGTTGGAACTTTAGGCGATTTTTTTGTTGATCGCAGGTACCAAACTCGTGATTTTATTTACCACTTGTACTAAGTTTCAAGTGTTGAAACTTAACATTTTTTTCAAAATTTATCAAAATGTATTCAAAAGGATCTTGTTTGAAAGCCCTCATGAATCCCAGCCCGAAAAGAAAAAAAGCAAGCCCATTTGAATGCATATATTTGTCTTTCTTTTCCTTTACCAGTAAATTTCTTTTTTTTTGTGTGTGGGTACGCCAAAGGCGTACCTTAGCTTTATAGAAGGAGGGTTTACCAGTAAATTTCTAAAAAAAAAAATACTTACAAAGTTCACTCAGACTGATATGATACCAGTAAATTTCTAAAAACACCAGTGTGGTGGGCTTGTTGTCGTGTGCTAGGTACGGACGGACCCATCCACCTATATATGCATCATACTACTTATATGAATGGGATCAATCATTCAAACATGCCAGGACCTGACAAGTGGTGACGACAAAGAAATGCAACCAGACATGGTTCCACCGAGTTATCGTGCGCTGAAGGCTGAAGCCGCCGGCCTCAGGGACGATTATTTTGACCGCTACGTGCTATCTGCTGGCAAGCATGCATGCATACACGCACAACGTCCAACGTAAGCCATGGCTGGAGTTGCTGTACTCGATCGCATCGCGCGTGTGCCTGTCTGCTGTTGGCACTGGCCGGGACCGCCGGTTACTATTCTCCGGCGATCTCGCACGTGTACAGCCTGGCTCGGCCGGTCGATGCTTCTCGCCGGCGGCAAACACGCAAGTAGAGCCTGGCTTTGGAAGCAGTCTGATGGATCGATTCTTAACATGGACGTATGGTGGGTCCATTTCTATATGAAAAGAGAAGAAGAAAATGGGAGTGACTGGTGGTTCGGACAGGGCAGCTTTGGGCCATGTTATTTGGTCCCATGAGCTCATGCTGCTAGCACGAGCTGTCTGATCATGTGCAACTACTCCTTGGCACTGGGATAGCTCCCCTCTTAGTGATATCTTGAGATTTCAGACATGTTGGCAGGAGAGAGATGGTTTTAACTAGGTTGCGCAAAAAAGCTGGAATACTTCTACTTTTGTATGTATGACTAGCACATATGCCCGTGCTTTGCAACGGGAGAAAATTGATGTTTTGTGAAAGCATAATGTCCCACAACATGGGATTCACTATGAAGAACATGCTGCAACGCAACATCTTTCTACAAAATGAACATAAAAAAGCAATTTAGCCGTGCTCATATTTTGTGCAAGCATAATGTCCCACAGCATGGGATTCACTATGAAGAACATGCTGCAATGCAGCATCTTTCTACAAAACTAGATGACCCGTTGCGCCAATGGCGCAAAGGGCTGCAGCAAACCAGGTACTCATAGAAAGTTAGTATGCGTTGAGATAAGGCGTAATCAGTAACTGGTTGTTCAATCCGTAACTACTTGCTGATACAGAAAAGTATCACCAAGCAGACAGGTTAAGGGACATGTTAGTCTATGGGCAAAAGGCTCATATACCAAACCGAAATAGAAGATCCGAGATCAAATACTTGATGTGTAAAATTTTGCTAACGAACCAAAGAAAATCTGATTCATCTTTTTATTTTTTTATTTTTTTGAAAAGTAAAAGGTAGAGATCGCTCTACCTTATATATTTCAAACAGGCAAGGCCTGGGTAACCAAGAGTGTGGTACAAAGAATCGCACCAAGGTGCAAAGGAAAAGGAAAGGAGAAGAGATCATCTTTTTATTTATTACTGTAAAACAAAGCAACTCAATAGTAGGATGATACAAATCCACAAACATGCATGATGGAATGCGCCGTTTGTCTCCGCTCTGCCTCCCTCCTCTCAAACCATCCACCGTGACCTGAACTTGAGAGACTATAGTCAGCGGTGAAAAAGGTCTGAACTTGAAACAACTAATGTCAGCAAGACCCCAAGGCTTGAAGCTTTGCATATAATAAAAAACCAATTCCCAACTATTTTTGCCCAATCATCCCAAACAAGCACCATGTATTTTAAAGAGAAGTTCAGTCCAAGCAGCTTCATTAATCCTTCAGGTGCATAATCAATCACTGTAGTGTTCTATACTTAAGAAACTGAAAAAGAAACAATAAAAAACAAAAGTAAAATCATGTGTAGCAGCAGCAAAAGCAAAACTAATCACATTCTGTCATTCTGACCTATCATCTTTTAAATCAAACTACACAAGAATAAAATTATCTAACAGAACATGAACACCATGTATCCTATTCAGAGCGGTACCAAAAAGGAGACATCTTCACTGCATATATATGCTAGATAATCAAAAATCTGAAAGCATCTTAGAGGAAGCCCTCACTAAGAACCTTGGCAGACGTTCATGAAGCTGCGCCTACATTGGCTACATGACCGACAATTACTCAAATCTGTCATAGTACACAAATAACACAGTTGAACAACAGAAAAATAGGAAGAGAAATACATGAATTGCAGTCAGATTTACATGCCTGCTGCTCCTCGACACTGCAACCCTTCCTCGAGGGCCGACATGATTTGGTCTGCTTGTTTTGTTTACTCCGGCTATTCATTGTTGGTGCTGGATTTTTATTGTCTGCATTGCTGCATAAGATGAATATTTGCAACCGTAAATATTCCAAGGGAAAAATTGATTTGTGAGATTATTTTCTATAGGATGTGAGAAGCAATACTTACTCTTGCTTTTGTCTTTTGGGAGGAGCACAATCCTATTCCCTTTTTTTTGCGGGGAACGTTCCTATTCCTTTGAGCTGCATTCCAAAATATTGTACATACGTACTGCTACTGTATGAGTGGATATAGAAGAATAGATAAAAAATCAACGAAAACAATACAGAGAACTAACAAAAATTGCAGGAAAACTAATTATGCCTGCCTTCTTTTAGATAATATAAGATAGTTTAGGGGCTAAACCAACTAATCAATAAAAAGGAGAGCATGTAAGTAGTTCATCTAGTTATTATGAAACATGTGCTTTATAAGCATATGAGTGTTGTGATATCTGTCAAATTTTTCGGATTAGAAGGCAGTGTTACATAGCAATGAAGCAAAATTTAATTCAGATTTCAATCAAGGAAACAAAAAATCTGAATTATTAATTCAGATTTGAATTAAGCAAAAAAAATACAGAATTAGCCACCAAGGGGAACCTGGGAAGAGTATGTACCAGGAGCCAAAAATCAGAGGCGTATGCGTATGCAGTGACGTGATGGACGAAGATGACTACTTGAGCTTCTCCAGATCACAACACCTGCAAAAGTGATGCAAGCAGCAACATGAAATAATTAGAATGCAATGTTAGATATCCAATCAAGGAAAAAGAAATTCAGATTCGAATTAAGGAAACAAAATTTCAGAATTAGCAATGGACGGGAACTTGGGAAGAATATGTACCAGTAGGAGGAAAAAATTGAAGGAGTATGTGTACGCAGTGACGGGGCCGACGAAGATGACTACTTCAGCGTCGTCCAGCCCGCACCACCTGAAATTAGAAATATTAGAAAACCCAACTCCTTCTAAATATTTACAGGAGTTCCTTCCCAACTCCAGTCAGACTACTTATGGTTATCAATATATTCAATAGTCAGAACACATAACTAAGAGTCTAAATACCGAGGTACAAATTCAACAACAAAAAAGTACCCACAAAATGGGACATAAAGGAACATAGGCAGAAATCCAGCATTGGAATCTTCATGCTTGATACAAGGAAGATAATCAAACGTATGCACACACTAAAATGCAAGCAAGATTAACTGACAGATTAAGTACCAATTAATCGAAGCAAGTCGATGTGCCTTCAACCTTCTTGCCAGCTGACAAATGTCTGCGGAAACTGGACAACAGACTGAGTTCAGCAAAGTAAGTGATTAGTTCCTATAAGTGCATTTCCCAGCTGAGTGTTGCATGCTACATAGAGGGTCAATCTCCGCGTCGAGCGGACAAATGGACGGAACTACAGCCAACAACTATATGCATCTCAGCCACCGGAATGTAACTCTAGA
Organism: Triticum aestivum; assembly: GCF_018294505.1. Taxonomy (NCBI): domain Eukaryota; kingdom Viridiplantae; phylum Streptophyta; class Magnoliopsida; order Poales; family Poaceae; genus Triticum; species Triticum aestivum. Next base: position 21,059,271 of record NC_057797.1, on the reverse strand, counting down.
TACCTGCACAGCAAGAAATATCACCGGTCAACAAAATATGTACTATCCATTCAGAAAATTCATTGAGTATAGAAACTGTTGGAATTAAACACGACAAAAGCCTCCCATAATGGTACGTGTCCAGGTTGGTGTGCATACATGTATCCGTGTAGTGCTAGAGCTTGTCTCCGAGTAGTATTGGAATTAGCTTCCGGTAGTTTTTCCTCTCGTAGCTAGCTAGCTTGGTACTACTATTTATATGGGTGCAAACAGACCTGTAACTTGTACCTTGAGTTGAAACAATAAAGCATACACAAGGCTCGATACGAGCCTTTGGCAATACGCCGGCGTCTCGCGTGCGTGCGTTTGTGTTTCCGGCCGTGCTGGCCGTTGTGTGCGTGCGTGGCTATTAGTAGATCGTTTACGATCAGCCGTGATACGTAGGTGTATTTTGCTTCGGCCACTTGGGGCAGGAACCAAGACTGTCGGCAAGTTCTTCGTCGTCGTTCTTCGTCGGTCGTTTACGTGTCGCCGGAAAGTACTCGGCGTGCACAGTTTGGGCCAACAATTGGTACCAGAGCAAGGTTGATCTTCTAGTAACGGAGGATCATGGCGGACGACGAGAAGAACAAGCAGCTGGCGGAGTACTCCGGTGCGGCTAAAGTAATTGCTGCTCCGGCGAGATCGGAGTATCCACGATTCGACCGTGGGAACTTCATGGTGTGGGCGACCATGATGGAGTGGGCGCTCGAGGACAATGAGCTCTGGGAAGCCGTCGACCCCGGCGGTGACGAGTACCTGAAGGGTGGTGCCTTGTATCGGAAGGATCGCCAGGCTATCACGGCCATCTGCTCGATGATGCCGGTGGACGTGCAGCAACATCTAATCTCGAAGAAATCAGCGAAGGAAGCATGTGACACGCTCAAGACATTGCATCTAGGGCACTCGCGTGTGCGCGAGGCGAACTTGCAAACTTTGCTGAAAAGTTACGAGAATCTGAGGATGGGAGAAGATGAGACGGTGGATGCCTTTGCAGCAAGGGTCGCCACGATGGTAAACGGGATTCGCGGTCTCGGGGAGAAGCTAGAGGACATCTCCGTTGTCCGGCGTTTCCTACGTGCCGCTCCACCGCGCTACATGCCGATTGTGTCAGCGATCGAACAATGCGTTGATCTCAAGACTCTCACTTTGGATGATCTGGTTGGTCGCTTCAAGGCCCATGATGAGCGGATGAAGCTGAGTTACGGCGACGCAAAACAGGATGAGTACCTGATGCTAACACGTGCTCAGTGGGAGGCAATGGTTTCCAAGGAGAACAATTTCGACAAGGCGTCTGGTAGCAGCGGAAAGTACCGTCCCGCAAAGGACACCGACGAACAGTCGGAGAAGCCAAGAAAGAAAAAGTTCGACAAGAGGAAGATCCGTTGTCACAACTGTAATCTGCTCGGACACTTCAAGTCCGAGTGTAAGAATCCCCCGAAGGAGAAGGCGCTCATGGCTCAGCTAGGAGATGAAGGTGACATGATGTTGATGTGTGAACTCGTGGACAAGGAGGATCCAGTTCTTCAAGTGCCGGCTAAAGAAACTGTCGCGCTCGTGGAAGAAAAAGTTTGCCATCATGATCGTGGTTCGAAAACCTGTGCCGAAGCTACAGGTGCGGGGAGTGATTCCGAAACTTACGTCAGTGCTATGGACGTAAGTGCCAACTTTGCTGGAGCGGATGAAGCGATAGCTGCGTGTGCTCGACCATGGAGAAGCAGTCTTCCTGCGATGCGTTTAGAAATAATGGAGGCGTACGTGGCGCCGGAAGTCCAAGAAGAAATAAGAGACAAAAGTGATGCAACTATAGTTGATGTGTGTGCAAAGGTGATCGCGAGTGCAGCAAGAGCGGCCACAAGTGCAAGTGTTTTGGCGGATGCAAGTGAAGCTTTCCGCATGTATGCCGTTGGCTCATCTAGTGCAAGGGATGTTGCACCGTATGCAGTTGGCGCTGCTCCGGACGGGAAAAAACAGGCAGCCGCACTTAGCAATGACGTGCCGGCAGCAAGTAATGGATTCCTGGAACGAGGCGGCATAGGTGGGCTAGGCCCATCGGCTGGACTGGGTGGTGGCTTGGACAGCAGGCCACATAGGCCATGGATCACCGGAGGAGGCCATCCAGGAGGGCAAGGCCCATATGCTCAATCCGGGAATCACCCTACATCAAGGAAGGTGGCAACGTATGCTTCTGTTGGTCTAGTTGAAGGAAATATGCCCTAGAGGCAATAATAAAGTTATTATTTATTTCCTTATTTCATGATAAATGTTTATTATTCATGCTAGAATTGTATTAACCGGAAACATAATACATGTGTGAGTACATAAACAAATAGAGTGTCACTAGTATGCCTCTACTTGACTAGCTCGTTAATCAAAGATGGTTATGTTTCCTAACCATGGACAAAGAGTTGTTATTTGATTAACGGGGTCACATCATTAGTTGAATGATCTGATTGACATGACCCATTCCGTTAGCTTAGCACTCGATCGTTTAGTATGTTGCTATTGCTTTCTTCATGACTTATACATGTTCCTTTGACTATGAGATTATGCAACTCCCGTTTGCCGGAGGAACACTTGGGGTGCTACCAAACGTCACAACGTAACTGGGTGATTATAAAGGAGCATTACATGTGTCTCCAAAGGTAGATGTTGGGTTGGCGTATTTCGAGATTAGGATTTGTCACTCCGATTGTCGGAGAGGTATCTCTGGGCCCTCTCGGTAATGCACATCATATAAGCCTTGCAAGCATTGCAACTAATATTTTAGTTGTGAGATGATGTATTACAGAACGAGTAAAGAGACTTGCCGGTAACGAGATTGAACTAGGTATTGGATACCTACGATCGAATCTCGGGCAAGTAACATACCGATGACAAAGGGAACAACGTATGTTGTTTTGCGGTCTGACCGATAAAGATCTTCGTAGAATATGTAGGAGCCAATATGGGCATCCAGGTCCCGCTATTAGTTATTGACCGGAGACGTGTCTCGGTCATGTCTACATTGTTCTCGAACCGTAGGGTCCGCACGCTTAAGGTTTCGATGACGATTATATTATGAGTTTATGTATTTTGATGTACCGAAGGAGTTCGTAGTCCCGGATGAGATCGGGGACATGACGAGGAGTCTCGAAATGGTCGAGACGTAAAGATCGGTATATTGGACGACTATATTCGGACATCGGAAAGGTTCTGAGTGATTCGGGTATTTTCGGAGGTACCGGGGAGTTACGGGAATACGAGGAAGAAGCAATGGGCCTTGATGGGCCTTAGTGGGAAGGACCAGGAGGTGGCGCGCGCCCCTCCCAAGTCCAGTCCGAATTGGACAAGGGATTTGGGGCGCGGCCCCTCTCTCCCTTCCTTCCCCTCTTCCCCTCTTTCCCCCCTTGACCTAGTTGGACTAGGAAAGGTGGAATCCTACTCCCGGTGGGAGTAGGACTCCCCTTGGCGCGCCCAAACAAGGCCGGCCGCCCCCTCCCCCTTGATCCTTTATATACGGGGGCAGGGGGGCACCTCTAGAGACACAATTTGATCCTTGAGATCGTTCCTTAGCCGTGTGCGGTGCCCCCCTCCACCATATTCCATCTCGGTCGTATTGTTGCAGCGCTTAGGCGAAGCCCTGCGATAGTAGAACATCAAGATCGTCACCACGCCGTCGTGCTGACGGAACTCTCTCCCCGGAGCTTTGCTGGATCGGAACCCGAGGAGCGTCACCGAGCTGTATGTGTGTCAAGAACTCGGAGGCGCCGGAGTAACGGCGCTGGGATCGGTCGGATCGCGAGGAGAACGTACGACTACTTCCTCTACGTTATGATCGCTTCCGCTTCGGTCTACAAGGGTATGTAGACAACACTCTCCCCTCTCGTTGCTATGCATCACCATGATCTTGCGTGTGCGTAGGAAATTTTTTGAAATTACTACGTTCCCCAACAGTGGCATCCGAGCCTAGGTTTTTATGGTTTGATGTTATATGCACGAGTAGAACACAAGTGAGTTGTGGACGATACAAGTCATACTGCCTACCAGCATGTCATACTTTGGTTCAGCAGTATTGTTGGATGAGATGACCCGGACCAACCTTACGCGTACGCTTACGCGAGACCGGTTCCCTCGACGTGCTTTGCACACAGATGGCTTGCGGGAGACATCTCACCAACTTTAGTTGAATCAAGTGTGGCTACGCCCGGTCCTTGAGAAGGTTAAAACGGAGTCTATTTGACAAACTATCGTTGTGGTTTTGATGCGTAGGTAAGATGAGTTCTTGCTTAAGCCCGTAGCAGCCACGTAAAACTTGCAACAAACAAAGTAGAGGACGTCTAACTTGTTTTCGCAGGGCATGTTGTGATGTGATATGGTCAAGACATGATGCTAAATTTTATTGTATGAGATGATCATGTTTTGTAACCGAGTTATCGGCAACTGGCAGGAGCCATATGGTCGTCGCTTTATTGTATGCAATGCAATCGCCCTGTAATGCTTTACTTTATCACTAAGCGGTAGCGATAGTCGTAGAAGCATAAGATTGGCGAGACGACAACGATGCTACGATGGAGATCAAGGTGTCGCGCCGGTGACGATGGTGATCATGATGGTGCTGCAGAGATGGAGATCACGAAGCACAAGATGATGATGACCATATCATATCACTTATATTGATTTGCATGTGATGTTTATCTTTTATGCATCTTATCTTGCTTTGATTGACGGTAGCATTATAAGATGATCTCTCACTAAATTATCAAGAAGTGTTCTCCCCGAGTATGCACCGTTGCCAAAGTTCGTCGTGCCCAGACACCACGTGATGATCGGGTGTGATAAGCTCTACGTCCATCTACAACGGGTGCAAGCCAGTTTTGCACACGCGGAATACTCGGGTTATACTTGACGAGCCTAGCATATGCAGATATGGCCTCGGAACACGGAGACCGAAAGGTCGAGCGTGAATCATATAGTAGATATGATCAACATAATGATGTTCACCATTGAAGACTAATCCATTTCACGTGATGATCGGTTATGGTTTAGTTGATTTGGATCACGTGATCACTTAGAGGATTAGAGGGATGTCCATCTAAGTGGGAGTTCTTAAGTAATATGATTAATTGAACTTTAATTTATCATGAACTTAGTCCTGGTAGTATTTTGCAAATTATGTTGTAGATCAATAGCTCGTGTTGCTGCCTCCCTGTGTTTATTTTGATATGTTCCTAGAGAAAATTATGTTGAAAGATGTTAGTAGCAATGATGCGGATTGGATCCGTGATCTGAGGTTTATCCTCATTGCTGCACAGAAGAACTATGTCCTTGATGCACCGCTAGGTGACAGACCTATTGCAGGAGCAGATGCAGACGTTATGAATGTTTGGCTAGCTCAATATGATGACTACTTGATAGTTTAAGTGCACCATGCTTAACGGCTTAGAATCGGGACTTCAAAGACGTTTTGAACGTCATGGACCATATGAGATGTTCCAGGAGTTGAAGTTAATATTTCAAGCAAATACCCGAGTTGAGAGATATGAAGTCTCCAACAAGTTCTATAGCTAAAAGATGGAGGAGAATCGCTCAACTAGTGAGCATGTGCTCAGATTGTCTGGGTACTATAATCGCTTGAATCAAGTGGGAGTTAATCTTCCAGATAAGATAGTGATTGACAGAATTCTCTAGTCACCATCACCAAGTTAGAAGTTCGTGATGAACTATAATATGCAAGGGATAACGGAAACAACTCCCAAGCTCTTCGTGATGATGAAATCAACGAAGGTAGAAATCAGGAAAAACATCAAGTGTTGATGGTTGACAAGACCACTAGTTTCAAGAAAAGGGCAAAGGGAAGAAGGGGAACTTCAAGAAGAACGGCAAGCAAGTTGCTGCTCAAGTGAAGAAGCCCAAGTCTGGTCCTAAGCATGAGACTAAGTGCTTCTACTGCAAAGGGACTGGTCACTGGAAGCGGAACCACCCCAAGTGATTGGCGGATAAGAAGGATGGCAAAGTGAACATAAGTATATTTGATATATATGTTATTAATGTGTACTTTACTAGTGTTTATAGCAACCCCTCAGTATTTGATGCTAGTTCAGTTGCTAAAGAGTAGTAACTCGAAACGGGAGTTGCAGAATAAACAGAGACTAGTTAAGGGTGAAGTGACGATGTGTGTTGGAAGTGGTTCCAAAGATTGATATGATCATCATCGCAGACCCCCTATACTTTCGGGATTAGTGTTGAACCTAAATAAGTGTTATTTGGTGTTTGCGTTAAGCATGAATATGATTTGATCATGTTTATTGCAATACGGTTATTCATTTAAGTTAGAAAACAATTGTTGTTCTGTTTACATGAATAAAACCTTCTATGGTCATACACACCAACGAAAATGGTTTGTTGGATCTCGATCGTAATGATACACATATTCATAATATTGAAGCCAAAAGATGCAAAGTTAATAATGATAGTGCAACTTGTTTGTGGCACTGCCGTTTAGGTCATATTGGTGTAAAGCGCATGAAGAAACTCCATGCTGATGGAATTTTGGAATCACTTGATTATGAATCACTTGATGCTTGCGAACCATGCCTCATGGGCAAGATGACTAAGACTCCGTTCTCCGGAACAATAGAGCGAGCAACAGATTTGTTGGAAATCATACATACTGATGTATGTGGTCCGATGAATATTAAGGCTCGCGACAAGTATCATTATTTTCTGACCTTCACAGACGATTTGAGCAGATAAGGGTATATCTACTTGATGAAACATAAGTCTGAAACATTTGAAAAGTTCAAAGAATTTCAGAGTGAAGTGGAAAATCATCGTGACAAGAAAATAAGGTTTCTACGATCTGATCGCGGAGACAAATATTTGAGTTACGAGTTTGGTCTTCAATTAAAACAATGTGGAATAGTTTCACAAACTCATGCCACCTGGAACACCACAGCATAATGGTGAGTCCGAACGTCATAACCGTACTTTATTGGATATAGTACTATCTATGATGTCTCTTACCGATCTACCACTATCGTTTTTGGGGTTATGCATTAAAGACAGCTGCATTCACGTTAAAAGGGCACCATCTAAATCTGTTGAGACAACACCGTATGAACTGTGGTTTGGCAAGAAACCAAAGTTGTTGTTTCTTAAAGTTTGGAGTTGCGATGCTTATGTGAAAAGGTTTCATCATGATAAGCTCGAACCAAATCGGAGAAATGCGTCTTCATAGGATACCCAAAGGAGATTGTTGGGTACACCTTCTATCACAGATCCGAAGGCAAGACTTTCGTTGCTGAGAATGGATCCTTTCCAGAGAAGGAGTTTCTCTCGAAAGAAGTGAGTGGGAGGAAAGTAGAAAACTTGATAAGGTAATTGTACCTTCTCCCTTAGTGGAAAGTAGTTCATCACAGAAATCTCTTCTTGTGACTACTACACCAATTAGTGAGGAAGCTAATGATGATGATCATGTAACTTCAGATCAAGTTACTACTGAACCTCGTAGGTAAACCAGAGTGAGATCCGCACGAGAGTGGTACGGTAATCCTGTTCTGGAGGTCATGTTACTTGACCATGACGAACCTACGAACTATGAAGAAGCGATGGTGAGCCCAGATTCCGCGAAATGGTTTGAAGCCATGAAATCTGAGATGGGATCCATGTATAAGAACAAAGTGTGGACTTTGGTTGACTTGCTCGATGATCGGCAAGCAATTAAGATTAAATGGATCTTCAAGAGGAAGACAGACGATGATAGTAGTGTTACTATGTACAAAGCTAGAATTGTCGCAAAAGGTTTTCGACAAGTTCAAGGTGTTGACTACGATGAGAGTTTCTCACTCGTATCTATGCTTAAGTCTGTCCGGATCATGTTAGCAAATGCCGCATTTTATGAAATCTGGCAAATGGATAACAAAACTGCAATCCTTAATGGATTTATTAAAGAAGAGTTGTATATGATGCAACCAGAAGGTTTTATCAATCCTAAAGGTGCTAACAAAATATGCAAGCTCCAGCGATCCATCTATGGACTGGTGCAAGCATCTCGGAGTTGGAATACACGCTTTGATAAGTTGATCAAAGCATATAGTTTTATACAGACTTGCGATGAAGCCTGTATTTACAAGAAAGTGAGTGGGAGCACTACAACATTTCTGATAAGTATATGTGAATGACATATTGTTGATCGGAAATAATGTAGAATTATTCTGTAAAGCAATAAGGAGTGTTTGAAAGGAGTTTTTCAAAGAAAGACTTCGGTGAAGCTGCTTACATATTGAGCATCAAGATCTATAGAGATAGATCAAGACGCTTGATAAGTTTTTTCAATAAGTACATACCTTGACAAGATTTTGAAGTAGTTCAAAATGGAACAGTCAAAGAAAGAGTTCTTGACTGTGTTACAAGGTGTAAAAATTGAGTAAGACTCAAAACCCGACCACGGCAAAAGATAGAAAGAGAATGAAAGTCATTCCCTATGCTTTGGCCATAGGTTCTATAAAGTATGTCATGCTGTGTACCAGATCTATTGTATACCCTGCACTAATTTTGGCATGGGAATACAATAGTGATCTAGGAGTAGATCACCGGACAGCGGTCAAAATTATCCTTAGTGGAATAAGGATATGTTTCTCGATTATGGACGTGACAAAAAGGTTCGTCGTAAAAGGTTACGTCGATGCAAGTTTTGACACTAATCTAGATGACTCTAAGTCTCAATCTAGATACATATTGAAAATGGGAGCAATTAGCTAAAGTAGCTCCGTGCAGAGCATTGTAGACATAGAAATTTGCAAAATACTAACGGATCTGAATGTGGCAGACCCGTAGAATAAGATTCTCTCACAAGCAAAACATGATCACACCTTAGTACACTTTGGGTGTTAATCACATAGCGATGTGAACTAGATTATTGAATCTAGTAAACCCTTTGGGTGTTGGTCACATGGCGATGTGAACTATGGGTGTTAATCACATGATGATGTGAACTATCGATGTTAATCACATGGTGATGTGATCTAGATTATTGACTCTAGTGCAAGTGGGAGACTGAAGGAAATATGCCCTAGAGGCAATAATAAAGTTATTATTTATTTCCTTATTTCATGATAAATGTTTATTATTCATGCTAGAATTGTATTAACCGGAAACATAATACATGTGTGAATACATAAACAAATAGAGTGTCACTAGTATGCCTCTACTTGACTAGCTCGTTAATCAAAGATGGTTATGTTTCCTAACCATGGACAAAGAGTTGTTATTTGATTAACGGGGTCACATCATTAGTTGAATGATCTGATTGACATGACCTATTCCGTTAGCTTAGCACTCGATCGTTTAGTATGTTGCTATTGCTTTCTTCATGACTTATACATGTTCCTTTAACTATGAGATTATGCAACTCCCGTTTGCCGGAGGAACACTTTGGGTGCTACCAAACGTCACAACGTAACTAGGTGATTATAAAGGAGCATTACATGTGTCTCCAAAGGTAGATGTTGGGTTGGCGTATTTCGAGATTAGGATTTGTCACTCCGATTGTCGGAGAGGTATCTCTGGGCCCTCTCGGTAATGCACATCATATAAGCCTTGCAAGCATTGCAACTAATATTTTAGTTGTGAGATGATGTATTACAGAACGAGTAAAGAGACTTGCCGGTAACGAGATTGAACTAGGTATTGGATACCGACGATCGAATCTCGGGCAAGTAACATACCGATGACAAAGGGAACAACGTATGTTGTTTTGCGGTCTGACCGATAAAGATCTTCGTAGAATATGTAGGAGCCAATATGGGCATCCAGGTCCCGCTATTGGTTATTGACCGGAGACGTGTCTCGGTCATGTCTACATTGCTCTCGAACCGTAGGGTCCGCACGCTTAAGGTTTCGATGACGGTTATATTATGAGTTTATGTATTTTGATGTACCGAAGGAGTTCGGAGTCCCGGATGAGATCGGGGACATGACGAGGAGTCTCGAAATGGTCGAGACGTAAAGATCGGTATATTGGACGACTATATTCGGACATCGGAAAGGTTCTGAGTGATTCGGGTATTTTCGGAGGTACCGGGGAGTTACGGGAATACGAGGAAGAAGCAATGGGCCTTGATGGGCCTTAGTGGGAAGGACCAGGAGGTGGCGCGCGCCCCTCCCAAGTCCAGTCCGAATTGGACAAGGGATTTGGGGCGCGGCCCCTCTCTCCCTTCCTTCCCCTCTTCCCCTCTTTCCCCCCTTGAACTAGTTGGACTAGGAAAGGTGGAATCCTACTCCCGGTGGGAGTAGGACTCCCCTTGGCGCGCCCAAACAAGGCCGGCCGCCCCCTCCCCCTTGATCCTTTATATACGGGGGCAGGGGGCACCTCTAGAGACACAAGTTGATCCTTGAGATCGTTCCTTAGCCGTGTGCGGTGCCCCCCTCCACCATATTCCACCTCGGTCGTATTGTTGCAGCGCTTAGGCGAAGCCCTGCGATAGTAGAACATCAAGATCGTCACCACGCCGTCGTGCTGACGGAACTCTCTCCCCGGAGCTTTGCTGGATCGGAACCCGAGGAGCGTCACCGAGCTGTATGTGTGTCAAGAACTCGGAGGCGCCGGAGTAACGGCGCTGGGATCGGTCGGATCGCGAGGAGAACGTACGACTACTTCCTCTACGTTGTGATCGCTTCCGCTTCGGTCTACAAGGGTATGTAGACAACACTCTCCCCTCTCGTTGCTATGCATCACCATGATCTTGCGTGTGCGTAGGAAATTTTTTGAAATTACTACGTTCCCCAACACTAGTGTGCAGTCCGGGAGGGATCTTACCTGCAATTTTGCCACGTTCAGCCATTGCATCACAAGGAGACAGGAACAACAAGGTAATGCTAGTGCCTGTGGAGGAAGAAAAGACACGTCTACCTACAACCGACCATCTAAGCCCGGTGATCAACATATATCCGGAGGAACCTCTTCGGACGATTGACCCGGTAAAAGTGAAAGGGAGTGGGTGGCGGTGTCTAGCAAACTCCGAGGAACCGACAGATTTTGAGGACGCGAATACGAAGTGGTGTTGGCGTCAGGCTATGAAAGAGGAGTTGAGGTCGATCCACGACAATAATGCATGGGAGCTTGTGGATCTTCCCAACAATGAAAAAGCCATGGATCTCAAGTGGGAATTTACGATCAAGAGAGATGTCGAAGGGTCCGTGAAGCACAAAGCAAGGCTAGTAGTCAAAGAGTATGTGCAAGAGAAAGGTGTTGACTTCGAAGAAGTGTTCGTTCCCATTGAAAGGATGGAATCAGTGAGATTACTCATCGCTCTCGCGGTTCAGGAATCATGAAAGATACATCACATGGATGTACAATCCGCGTTTCTGAACAGAGAGTTAGAAGGAGACGTTTATGTGAGCCAACCACCAGGATTCATCAAAGAGGGAGAAGAACACAAAGTACTGGAGCTACACAAAGTCTTGTTCGGGCTACGCCAAGGCTCTCGGGCATGGAGCATCAAACTTGATCGAACGATGATTTCTCTTGGATTTGAGAAAGCTCCACTAGAGCATGCGATGTACAAGGAAGGTATGACGAAGGTCAACTATGTTTGCACCGATGATCAGCTGGCGGACATCCTGACTAAAGCTTTGGATCGAGAGAAGATCCTGAAGATGCGAAGAAGAATCGGCATCGATGCAGTGACGTGACGACGTCGTGTTTAGGGGGGTGATTGTTGGAATTAAACACGACAAAAGCCTCCCATAATGGTACGTGTCCAGGTTGGTGTGCATACATGTATCCGTGTAGTGCTAGAGCTTGTCTCCGAGTAGTATTGGAATTAGCTTCCGGTAGTTTTTCCTCTCGTAGCTAGCTAGCTTGGTACTACTATTTATATGGGTGCAAACAGACCTGTAACTTGTACCTTGAGTTGAAGCAATAAAGCATACACAAGGCTCGATACGAGCCTTTGGCAATACGCCGGCGTCTCGCGTGCGTGCGTTTGTGTTTCCGGCCGTGCTGGCCGTTGTGTGCGTGCGTGGCTATTAGTAGATCGTTTACGATCAGCCGTGATACGTAGGTGTATTTTGCTTCGGCCACTTGGGGCAGGAACCAAGACTGTCGGCAAGTTCTTTGTCGTCGTTCGTCGTCGGTCGTTTACGTGTCGCCGGAAAGTACTCGGCGTGCACAGTTTGGGCCAACAGAAACTGTGTCAAAATCTCCAAAGTTGAATCATCTCAGCATCATTAAACAAAATCGGCATTTGAGATGGGGAACAACAAAATGTCTATCATTGTTTTTTTACTCTACGCATTATCAAGTAATAGTTTCACCACTACTATAATGATAGCTTAGTTGGATGGGGAAACCATTCCTAGCCTGCTGATTAAAAACTAATAGGAACGTAGTAACAAAACAGATGCGGTCATCATCGTGCACCTGCAAATGATTTAGCGCTGGCCGTCCACCTCGACGGCTTGTATCGGCAACAGGCCGGCCCTCGTCTGCCTGTCCAGCACAGCAGCACGGTTAGCTCCAGAGAACATAAATTTTGAAGGAGATCAGGTTAGGCATATGAAGGCAAATAACCATGGCTCCAACGGCGCAAGCACTCGATTCAAACCAAAATCAGGTCCTTGCTTTTGTACCTTCACAAGTTGGCATTCTTCCAATTTTATTAAACAAAAGAACAGTTACAATCATAGTTTGCTTGAGTTGACTGACAAATATCCTTGAGAAGCAACAACCCAAATACTGGACACGGAAGAAATAAATGTGGATTCGTACAATAACAGCTGAACCAAAATCGAGCAAGATGTATCGCCATGCTGAATAGGGCATAGAGCAGTATTTTCCATGGATGAGCTCATGAGCATAACAGGACAGTGTTCCATTCAACAGAAGATGTAACTAATTTAACATCCATACACATGTATTACAATTTGTATTATATGATGAATCCCCTTTTCACTTTACTCAATCCAAAGAGGGGCAATGTTTTTTCATGCTAACAACTTCGATATAGCAGGATATGTGCCTCCCGCAACACACATGTTAAAAATTATTGACAGACATAATCAACATTTGTTATTATTAGTACTACAAAAGGACACACCGAAGAAACTTTTCAATGTTTATTACAGCCCAAGGAGCACTATCATGCCTCCCTTCAGCTGACCCAACTAATAAAACGAAGCTATCTTTTTAGCTAGGAAGTTCAGTAATCCATGTCAAGGGAAAAAGAAGCTGAGGTATCAGAACGCCACTTGGACCAGTCCTCTTGTTAGATAAAGATTGGTGTTCTCTCCATGCGACATCATAGTTAAAACTGTGTGAGTAATACGACATCTCTTGGATTTGTTTTTATGTGGTTGATTGTAGCTAGAGACAAAAGGCAACATATATAGAGCTGAACTAAAGAAAATACCAAACCATCTGAGATAGGAGATTGACTTGCAGGGAAGACCATAGCATCCATATAAAAAGAATAAGGTGAGACCAATCTGGAATCGAACCAACCAAATGACATTTTTTTTCTAGAACTTACCCATAATCCTTTCTTTAATTAGCCACATCCGTTTAAATATTCTATTTAAGCCCACAATCCTTCCTTTATTTTCTCATTCGCTTAATTAGCTCGCTCTAAACATGATGATTGCCACTCGTATATTTAGACCGAGTTGGAATTAGTAAATGTGAAAGGCGCATAGGTTGTTGGTTCTTATATCGAAGAGCTACACAGGAGGTCATGTGTTCAATTCCCACAATGTTGATTTATTTTGACCCAATTATTTTTCGCGGTCTCTATGAAAGCCCATAAAAGGCCCATCAACATACAATACCTGGCCCAGATCGCTTAGCGTGTGTAAACCAAACGAAAAGGACTAAACCAAACCATGAATACATATTCCCTTTAATGTAAGTATGACAAGATAAATGGCAATAGAAAACTAGGAGATTGAGGAGATATTGGAATGGATGGCAAATCAATATTGAAAGGGTGCGTAGAAATCTAAAAAAGGAAATTTCTAGCAAATTTGATGATTTGGTAAAAAAAAAGATGAAACTAGAGCTACTAATCTAAAGAAGCTTCTTAGAAATGAAGAATTGAAATGGAAACAGAGAACAAACAGTAATTTTTTATTAGAAGGAGATGGGAATACTAACTACGTCCATCTCAAAGCCGTTGGACGAAAAAAATTGCAACTTTGCAAAATAATGGTGTTGAGCGTAGGAGATGATGAGCAGATAAAGCACATTACTCAAATCTATAAAACCCTTTTTTGTGCTCATGACACTACCTCCATTTCTTTTGATGGTTTACATTGTTCTCACTTAAGTACTGAGGAACAATATTTTCTTACCAAGGAAATTGATTTGGAGGAGAAGAAAAAAGATATGTTTGGTTTGTACCATAATAAATCTACACAACCTATTAGTTTACCTATATAATTTTACCAAGTGTTTTGGAAAGATATTACACATGATTAGAAAGAAATGTTTGATGCATTTCATAAAGGAGTGTTGGATGTTGAGAGGTGGAATTACGGCATTATTACCCTGTTTCCAAAAGTTCACAATGCTAAGGCATGCTTCATAAGTTCGGGCCAATATGCCAGCTAAGTGTCAACAGTAAAATACTTAAAAACTTTTAGATATTAGATTTGGACTAGTGATGGGAAAGTATATTTCTGACACTCGGACTGATATTATTAGGGGTAGGTATATAATGGTGGGTGTTTGTTTATTTCATGAAACCATTCATGCAATTCAATCAACAAAAAAACTGGGGTGTTGCTTATGTTAGATTTTGAAAAGGTATATGACAAAGTTTGAGTGGACTTTTCAAAATCTAACATAAGCAACACCCCATCTTATGTGAGAAGTCATGGCTGAAATCCTTCATGTAGACTCCTAGGCATGCGATGCGGCTTTTTGGGCTAAGGACAGTTGATCCTGGATGGTTTAGATCTATATAATATACATGATCTGTTTTTGGAGGAGATTGTGTTTAGATGTTGTTATAGTTTTTGTTGCTTTGATACATATGTTGCAGGTGGCTGGTGTTGGCCTTGGTTCTTTTACTCTTTTGAATCATTCAGAGCTTGTGATGTTATTCTCCTTAGCTAGTCTGTTAACTATGGTTTGCATTATTTCTAGTTATGCTTGTTTTTAAAACAGTTGTGGTGGTTTCTCTTAGGTGGATTTGAGCCAGTTTCTCCATACTTGCAGATGCACATGTTTCCTTCCTTGTTGATTAACAATCTTTGAATCAGTGTTGAAACTATACTTTGATACTAATGCAGTTTTAGTATTACCATAACTGTGTGCTCATTTCCAACAGACTCATATCCGATCAAGGTTCAATACGGTGGTTAGCCTAATTGTCTCATTGTTGTTGGAGGTGTTGTTTAAAATGGTTATGGAAGAAGGTGCCCTGACACGTGGCATGATAAACCTTTATTATTCAAATTACTCTTATGGAACATGATAGAAGACATCATCTATTGCAAGGATTTTTATGGTCCAAATTTGGAAGACTAAATACCGGCTGGTGTCATGGAAGATGAATGGAGAGTGTTGAACCTAAATGCCATTGGTATGATTTGTTTGTACATCAATAGTGATATATTCCATAAAGTTGCAACTGAAACAAAAGCTTATGAAATGTGGTAGAAGTTAGACACCATATTTGGAAGAAAGATATTAGTAAACAAGGCCATGGTAATCAAATATTTGTGAAGCTTGACTAGCAAAATGAAATAAGGTGATTGAGAAATTGAATGTCTTCTAATATTGTCTAATCAACTCTTATCTATGAAGATCAAGTTTGACGACTAGGTGCAAGCATTGTTGCAAATGAGTTCCATTCTTAATAGCTAGAACACATTTTTTTGTGTCACTCAGCAGTTCAGGTTCAAATGGTAGGCCAACACTAGAGATGGTGACGAACATCATGTTGAATGAAGAATCCAAAAATATATAACATGGAGAAACAGTGCCTCTTCTCATTATGCAAATGTGGCTAAACCCAAGGTAAAATATGGGAATCATGGAAGTAGACATGCAAGACTCAGCAAGGCATAGATAAATCTAGTGGGAGATCAAGGTTAAGACAAAAAGGAGTTTACTTGTGGCAATCCAGGACATCAAAGGAATGATTGCATGCTATATAAAACAGATCTTGGAGAAGGTAAAGCTACAAAGTAAAACCAAGAAAATGGAAGAGACGTTTTCCGACATGACTACACAATGTGAGGATTATTTAGTCATTAGAGATGAAGAATGATATATTGTTGTTCATGACAATGCAATGAGTTAGGGTGTGCATTGATGTGTGTCCTTACATATCACATCATACTAAGAGCACTTCAGATCACACACCACTTGCATTAGTGGCTCTATGAGAATGAGAGACAGTGGTCTATCAAAAAATATTGACAACCATATGCTTTAAACCAAACATTGGTTGCAGGTTGTTGCTCAATGACACGAGGCATATTTCATTAATAAGGTCGCTTGATGATCTCATCAATGGCAATTACCATGGTGAAGGAAAATGGAAACCCACCAGAGGCTCTTTGATTGTGACCCGCAGAAGTAAGCAAGGGTATCTATCTGTTACCAAAAACCAAGTTGTACAAGGAAGTATTGAGTATTGCTGCTAAGGACATTTCAATCAACGAGTCGCACATATAATGTTATAAACTGTTCAGATGAGCATTCATGTACTAGTCTTAATTTATACTAATGAATATGGTGATCGATTTTTGATGCAATGCTTTGTTTATTCAATACACTCGTGCTTAACAAAAAGTCCGAAAATCCATATGACTATTATGTAGGTAGTTCCTATGTTCCAGTTTTTATTAATCTTCCAGCACTGCAGGGACAAGGAGGAGCTTCTCCTTTCGGTGTACTGTTACCCCAAATGATTCAGTCATACTGATGCCAGCTTCCATTGATTCTGATGGTAGCTTCCAGTCGAAGTGGTACATGAGATTTGCTAGCATGATTTCAATCGTCACAATAGCAAAGTTGATACCTGGGCATATCCTCCGCCCAGTCCCAAAGGGCAAGTAAGGGAAATTGTTTCCCTTGTAGTCCATAGTTGCAGCGCTACCACCTTCCATAAACCGCTCAGGCATGAACTCTTCTGCGCTCTCCCAACTACTGGGATCCCTTGCAAGAGCCCAGCTGTTTACGATGGCGCGCGTCCCTGATGGTATGGTGTAGCCATTGATTTTGCAGTCGGCCATGGAGAGGTGAGGCACAAGGAGCGGTGCGGGCATATGGAGCCGAAGTGTCTCTTTGATGACTGCCTTTAGGTAGGCCAAACTGCTCAGATCGTCTTCAGCAATCATTTCTTTCCCCTTGGATATAGTGCTCCTGACCTCGGTTTTCAGCTTATTCATGAGGTGGGGTTTTTGCATGAGCCGAACCATGGCATATTCCAACACTATGAACGATGTATCGGTGCCAGCTTCAAACATGATCTGCATACATAAATACATACGTATACACATATAAGAACGAACAACATATATAAGCTACACTCTCCGTTCCAAATTATTTAAAGTTTTATGTTTGTCTTAAGTCAACTCTTTTAAATTGACCAAGTTTATAGAAAAAATATAACAATATTATTGAAGCCAAATTAGCTTTGTTACAAAATATATTCCGTATACTATATATATTTGATGTTTTAAATACTAAGACACTTTTGAATAGACTTAGTCAAATATAGTAAAATTTGACTAAACACAAAGCTATAACTTCAAATACTTTGGAACGGAACCTTAATATATGTAGGTAGGTGAGGTTTGTGAGGTCCTACCTCCAACTGAGCCTTAATATGGTCTCTCGTAAGATTGTACTCTTGTTGAATGGAAAGCAACACATCGATGAAGTCGCTGTCCTCGCCGCCTTGTTCTGACGCGGGCCTGCTTGCATGGTCATCGATGAGGCTATTGAGAAGTTTGTCCCACATCTTGTTCACCTTCTGGGCCTTGGCGCACACCATCTTCTTGATGAAGTCCAACTTCACCAACACTGGGAAGTAGTCTTCCAGGTTGAAACCGCCGATGAGCGACGAGTTGGCCTCGACGAGCTCCCGGAAGAGCTTGTTGTGGCCTTGTTTCCTGAAAGACTTACCGGACACAGCATGGCAAACGATGTCGTTGGCGAATGCGTTGAGGAGGTCACTCATGTCCATGGCGATGCCAGTGGTGGCCGCCTCCCGGATCTTGGCCACCACCAACCTCACCTTGTTAATCGAGGAGGCGAGCAGAGGCAGCAATAGTTAATTTCAGTATGGCTAATGAGGTGGACAACATGCACTGACGCAGATTTTTTGAGCACCTGCATCCCGGCCCTGCTATCCTGACTCTCTAATGTCGCTTTAAGATCTATGTGACACAACTAACTTTCTACATATGTTTTTTTATTTTTTGTTTCTCTCATATAGAACATGCCTTGAAGTTCAAACCATTGCAGTGTGTCAAAGCTTTTTAATTAGAATCTAGGATAAATGTTTCAGAATTTTTGGTCCGACATAAATACTAAAAATAAGATTTTTTTAATCAGACAAATCTTATTTTGTATATTTATGTTTGACAAAAAATCTAAAAGTTTTATCCTAGATTCTAGTTAGAAAGTTTTGCTGCTCTACATAGGTTTAAACTTCAAGACATGTTCTACTCCCTCTGTTCTCAAATAATTGTCTTTCTAGCCATCTCAAATGGACTACAACATACGGATGTATGTAGACATGTTTTAGAGTGTAGATTCACTCATTTTGCTCCGTATGTAGTCACTTGTTGAAATCTCTAGAAAGATAATTATTTAGGAACTGAGGGAGTATATAAGAGAAACAAAAAAGAGAAATGTACTTGCATGAATCATGATGCGGGGAATGGATGACTAGGTAAGAATGGCCTGGATGCAGGTGCTCTAAAACATATTTTCGCAGCATGCACTGATGCACAATGTGCAACCAAATTCAAGTTGATGGTTGGCTACCTCGTTCTCACGCGCATGGCGGTAGGAGCGGACCTTCTTGTTGGTGAGGAGGTGCGTGGTGGCGATCTTCTTGACCTGCCGCCAGTGCTCGCCGTAGGGGCAGAAGGCGACGTCCGTGGAGCCGTAGAAGAGGATGTCGGTGACGGGGGAGTAGGCCCGGGACGCGAAGACGTGGTCGTGGGTGCGCAGCACGGCCTGCGCGGCGCTCGGCGAGGTTACGATGAGCGTCGGTACGGCTCCGAGGCGGAGGAGCATGAGTCCATCGCGGCCGTGCTCGGCGGCGAGGTCCCGGAGCGAGACGTGCGGGAGGGGGCCGACGAGGTGCAGGTGGCCGATGATGGGGAGCCTGCTGGGAGGAGAAGGCAGCTTGCTCAGCTGATCTTCTCTGGCTCTGGCGGTGATGGTGGCCGTCGACGGCGTCCCGAAGCGACGTGCCACGAAGAGTACGAGAAGTGGACAGACGAGCAGCAGAGAGACCACTAGGGCTGCCTGTGGAGACGGCGACCTCGCCTGCAGCAGCAGCAGCAGCTCGTGGAGGCTATGCTGCACCTGCGACATGGCTGTTCAGTTTACGGAACGAGGGATTGGTCGCTGGGTTTCTTTCCAACAGCAGCTCAGCTGGCTTATTTATAGCTAGAAGCTTGGAGATTCCAGCAAGAGCAAGGCATCTTTTTTTGTCCGTAGTTTATTTAGAAGAAAACTGCAGGCCGATGTAGAGAGCCACGACACCATGAGAGGCAATTAATTTGCATACTACACATGTGGTGACGTCTTGTAGTTTATCCCTCGGGTCTTCGTCCTCACTGACCTCACACGATAGCCCCTCGATTGTGACACGCTTCAACTACAACAGAACCTTACGTCGGTGAGCACTTGAACACAAACTTCACTCCTCATCCTCGTCTCACACCGCCCGTCTCTTGGTGGCAAGCCGGCATTGAACACAAACTTCACTGGATCCTCATCCTAGTCTCACACCGCCCGTCTCTTGGCGGGCGGCAACACAACTCGCCGTATACTAGCAACTCAACTTCGTTATGTAACATGCCAAAACTCCTTGAAATCTCCCAAATGCTCCTGCAGACACCATGACTTAGGACATGCTAACACCACTCGCACCACCAATCCTGCAGTACCTAATACCTATGCCACACCTAACTAGGATCCATATCCAAACCAGACACTACTACTGTAGCTGCCGTCACCACCACCACAACCACTTGATACATGGGAGTTCTGATTCATTACCGACACATCATAAATGCGGAGTGGAAACAGGTCGAAGAGCGCTTAGAGAAACGACCGAGTAGTTGAAAAGGCAAGTTGCTTTCTGTTCAAGGAAGACTTGTCTTGATCAATTCTGTTCTTACAGACCTAGTTCTCCATATGCTCTCATTTTTCCAACTCCCAAAATGAATTATGCAAGATCGAGATTCTTTTCGTAGGGTACAGTGAAAATGAAAAAATATAGGATAACCAAATGGAGTATGGTTTGTCTACCAAAACATCAGGGAGATCTAGGTCCATGTCGAAAATAATGGCTTACTAGGTAAATGACTTACTAGCTACTTGCCGAGGATGGTGACTGGCAACCCCTCTTGTCCAATAAGTATTTAGGCCCAAAACCATGTCTCAGGCATGATGGAAGCCTGGGAATTCATATTTTTAGGCAGAACTGATGGCGGTAAACAAACATCTTTTCCGCTTTGATTCCTTCTAGATAAAGGATGGCTCATAGATTCGATTTTGGCAAGACAAGTGGTTGGGAAATGTCACCCTCCGACAACAGTATACAACTATATATTGCATTGTTCGCAATAAGAATGATAAAGGGCAAGCAAGAAATGTAGTGCTCTTGCTGAGACAATCAAACACCTCTTCTTCCGATGCAAGGTTGCATGTTCCACATGATCACCCATCCAAATAGTATTGAATTTGTATCAGCTAACAAGTGTTTTCAATATATATGGTCACTGGCCTGACTGTATACACAAAAAGTTGTGTATTCTTGGTGGGATTGTCTGCCTTATTATGGTCACTTTGGCTCTGTAGAGATGATATGGATTTTTGAAGGTAAAAACTCTGCTGCCATGCAGATTATCCAGATCTGTGCTACACCGAATGAAGTACCGACCGTTGTTGTTCACGGAGGTATGTACACGGTTGAAGCAGGTTGTTAGGAAGATTTTTACCCAACGTGGGTGGCAACATAGTCTTTGAATAGGACCTCCACCACCCTCAACACAAGCATAGTTTCAGTCTCACGTGGCTTATTTTTTCATTTAGGTCTTTTTTACTTTGCGAGCCTTTTAGTATTGGTTGTATGCATGGTAATCATGCAGATGTTGGTGTCACTGATTATGCTATGTATTCACTTTATGATACATTTTGAATTGATTTTGACTTATTAAAGATATTTTTTATGGAAAACAAAAACTACGATTCAACTCCAAACTGGAGACAACCATAGCTACTTTCTTAATATATATTTTTGCAAGTTAATTTAATCACACGGCAACCTTAAACACTATTTTTCTTTTGAAAAAGGGGGATTATCCTTGGCCTCTGCATCAATATGATGCATGCAGTCATATTATTAAGCATGTAGTCAATAAGGTCTGTAATTCGGTACAAGCTCGCAAAGAGATGAATTGCGAAAAGATAAAAGTGCCACAACCGGCAAAAATAAGTCCAGATGACTAAACACCTAGCCTATTATTGGATCGCCATCCAAACCGGTTGTATGTATCCTGTGCTACCTACTAACTATTCAATTTACTCAGACCAAGACAAGATCATTTCTATCAAGAAGAAATAAACGTGGCATGCATCAAGACGTACTCTTCTGAAAACTGGCAGACAAATAGCAAAGACAAGAGGTGGATACCTGCTTGGGAGGAGCTAGCTAGATAACGTCCAAAGTGAGGCCCTGAAGAAGATCCTGAATCCAACATCCAGATGGATACGGTTTCTTTTGAATCGTGGGTTTCCATCACATAGCCGCCCCGCCATGACTTTGTGGAGTGCCTGCAAATCTCTTGTGATCTACTCCCTCCGTCCCATAATGTAAGACGTTTTTTAACACTACACTAGTGCCAAAAAACGTCTTACATTATGGGACAGAGGGAGTAGTATGAAATTAAATTAGTAGCAAGGAAAATAACGGGGTATCATACCATTCGTTCTGCCAAAAGGATGATACGGACATTCGTCAAGGCAATAATTAACTAACGTAATCGTGTTTACAAAAAACGCCAGCGTAGTTGATTTGTTGTCGTCTACTAGATATGAATATGATGGACGAACCTATCAATGCATATGCACATCATATGATAGGCGGCTAAAATGAGATAAATTATTCAAACATACCTGGTTCGGCCGAGTTATGTACGTTGAAAAGCAGCCGGCCGGCTTCAAAGACGATTATTTCATGGATGGTGACACATTTATAGCCTCAACATAATATGGCTAGTGAAGGTAACATGGAGTAGCAAAAACATTTGTACACACATTTGGGTTCTGCGCGCGTGAGTGCAGCACCACGCAGATCCATGAATATTGGCTTCTTTCTCCACCATACCCTCTCCGGTACTACTGGTTTTCTCCCTCGCACCTTCTTCCGCACCTTCTTCCACAACTTCTTTTTGCGGCGATGTCGTGGACTCTTTCGACAACTAGGAATAAGATGGTGTTAGAGAAGATTTTTCCGAGGAAGGCGTCTGACTCCTTCAAATTCCTTGCTTTCCTGCAGCATTGGCACCCGCTCTCGAGGCAGCGTGATCGCGACCGTCTTGGCTTGATGATGGACGAGCTTTTGGCTTCGGCGCGTCGACTATCTTCCTCATAGTGCCGCTTTGCGGCCGCCACTAGGTGTTTTTTTTCCTATTTCTTTTATGCTTCCTTGGGCTTGATTGTGTTGTGGCCTCAGCCGTTATTTGTCATGTGCTGTGGAACTGACGTTGTATGGACCGTTGCTTTATTTATAAAGCGGGGCGAAAGACTATTTCGAGAGGACCACAAAGGTCTAATGACACATTAGGTTCCACATTTGTAAAAAGAAAAAACTGACTGCTACAGCATACACTGACATAAACGGCATGGAACAGGGGTCACTTTCCATCACTGTAGACGGCATGTGGTCTCCTAGCATGCATAAATGTAGACGGTAGAGAGTATACTATACAAGTTGCAGGATCAGATCCAGTCCCCGCACTGCTATACACTGACATAGACGGCATGGAACAGGGGTCGCTTCCATCCCATATGGTCTCCTAGCATGCATACATGTAGACGGACAGACGGTAGAGAGTATACTATACAAGTTGCAGGATCAGATCCGCTCCCCATGCCGTCCGTGTGTGTGTGTGTGTGTGTGTGTGTGTGTGTGTGTGTGTGTGTGTGTGTGTGTGTGTGTGAGCACGAGAGCAGTGGCGGAGCCACATCCACATCTTTGGGCGGACCAGCCAAAAAGTTAGTACAGTATACATCTAAAGTATTGTTCTTAGGGCCCAAATTAAGCACCAGTCTTCGCTAAACTTTAGTTGAGCTGGGCGGGTCATGGCCTGGTTTTACCCAGCCATAGCTCCGCCACTGCACGAGAGATACATTATGTGAACTTTTCTTGGTGCATTGCCCATCGTACAGTAGTTTTACGTCGATGGATTTGGAGTTATGTAGCTAAAAAAGTACCAAGCGAGTGAGAAGAATTCGCCACAGTGGTGGAAGAATAAGGATAAGCGCCAGCTGTATATTGGCGGAAAAATCGTCTCAATGATACATTAGTGACCATTTCATGAAATGTTTGTTGACTACTTTAGTCTTTGTCCATTAGTGACCTTGCAAAGGGAGATTTGGTAATCGCTTGCTTCATTTCGGCACGTGATGCATAAGCTGCTCAGATGTCCTCTCGGCCATTGTGAGCTCTCAATATATATTGGCGGCACTGTGCCAAACTGAATGTAAAAGCCCATCACCTTTGGGCTTCACCAAGTTCATGTTTTAGCAAGGAGTCCAGTCCCACCAATATGACTATGTTTTTTTTTAAAGGAGGATATACCCCGGACTCTGCATCTGGACGATGCATGCAGTCATATTATTAATTATTCACAAAGACCATACAAGGCGATACATCAATAAGCCTGAAGCAACCATCTTGGCAACACCGTTGCTACTCTTATCACCTTGATGAAGGCATGCCAAATGTCCGGGCCTAATACCAAACAGACATTGCATCAAAGCCTAACATCTAAAGCCGTGTGTCCCATCAAAGACACTACCTGAATTGGGTCCCACACCGGTCTGACACACTCACAGTGAGCACCGCACGCTGCAAGGGCTGTCACCTCCTTCATCTCTCGGTCCATCCTGAGCAGAACTGAAGCACCAACCTTGCCAGGCCTATCTGCCATCAACGCCACCATGACGCCAGACAGCTTCCTCCTCCTGCACGAGTCCATCTCCGCGCATCAGACGCCGAGTCTCCACAGCGCCACGCCGCCGAGATCCGCCACCATCAATGTGTAAGATGAAGCACCGCTCCACCAAAGTCGCCGTCCTCTAGTCCCTCGAGCCCGTGTACACCTCCAAGAATGACGCCCCCAGGGGGGAAACGACACCAGAAAGCCGCCGTCATCCGATCTACTGATCTAGGGTTTCCCCCGGAGGTAGCAGAGAGTGGCCTTGAACTTCTCCACGACGATGCCTTCAGGAAGGGAGCGACGCAGACAGCGTCGCCATCACCGGCCTTGGCAATAGCCAATAGCAGGTTTTCACCCGGATCTGATCGAAGACCTCCATCTCTCGTGCACGGGTCGCACCCATCCTTGCTGGGATCTGGATGATCCCGCTGCCAGATCTCAGCAAGGAGAAGCCCCCCCACCGAGACCCGCCGGCCGAGCAGGGGAGGCCGAGACCGCGCCCGCAGGATCAGATCCGTGATGGATCCATGCCCGCGCCGCCGCCCCGGAGTCAGCCCCGCGCGCAGCCGCCATCGCCTGCCAAGGCTCGCCGCCGCGTGCCCCGCGCCCCGCCACCGCTCGCCGAGGCCTGCCACCTCACGCCAAACCGCGAGCGCCGCAGCACACCGCCGCCTGCCGCCTAGATCCGCCGCCCGTGGAGGAAGGGGAGTCGTGAGAGGGGGTCCCCCCGCCGTCGCCGTCTGCCACGCGGGTTTCACCCGGCGGCGTCACCCGGCGGCGGCGCTAGGAGGGGAGAAGGAGAGGGCGGCGGCGGCGCCTAGGGTTGGAGAGCCCCCGAGTCGCCCAGGGCGGGGGCGACGCGAGGGACGAAGGGAGTAGGATATGACTATGTGATTCCTATTTAAAGCTCATGATCGTCAAAAGGGCGTGGTTTCGCTGAAGCGCGGCCCCCTGATGCCCCAGATTTGGCCGGCCCATGGTTGCTTTGCTGTTTTTTCTTTCTTCTGTTTCTTTTCTCTTTTTTCTGTTTTTGTTTCTATTTCTTTTCTTTTATTTTTCTTTCCTTTTAATTTTCTATTTTTCTTTCCTTTTTGTGCATTATACAAATTTCCTTGTGTCTTACAAAAGTGTTAATCATATATTAAAAATTGTTCGTTATAAATTGTTCAACGAATATACAAATTTTCACTGTGTGTTTTGAGATTTGTTCAATGTATATTACACAAATGTTCAGTATGTGTTCCAAAATTGTTCAACGTATATTATTAAATGTTGAATGTGCATTCAAAATTTGTTCAACGTATATATTCATATTCTTTCAAACATTTCATCAAATAATACAAAAAAGTTTAACATGTATTATTAAAATTTTCTAGCTACGTACTTGGGAGGAGCTACTTAGATAACATCCAAAGTAAGGCCCTGAAGAAGATCCTGAATCGAAAATCCAAAGAGATACGGTCTCGGTTGAAGAAGATCCTGCCGCGACTTTGTGGAGTGCAAGCAAATTAAGGTTGATCTTGTATGAAATCAAATTAGTAGCAAGGAAGATAATGGGGCATCATACCATTCGCTCCACCGAAAGGATGATACTGACATTCGTCAAGGCAATAATTAACTTATGTAATCGGGTTTACAAAAATGCCCGCGGTGTTGATTTGTTGTCGTACTACTAGATAGATATGGTTGATGGATCCATCCGTGTATATGCGCATGATATGACAGGCCGGTAATATGAGATCAATCATTCAAACACGCGCCTTGTTTGGCCGAGTTACGTACGTGGAAAAGCAGCCGGCCGGCCTCAAGGACAGATTATTTTTAGGGTCGCGCTAATTGCCACACGTGTGGTGTGAAGGGAGACGCACCACACGTCTCTAATGTAAACAAATTGCCATCTCATTGCATGCATGCATGCAGGAATCTTTTTAGATTTTCAATTTTTAAAATGTTTTATCTCTTAAATGAAAATTTTGATTGAAAATCCGTTTTCACCATTAAATCCCTCGGGATGAGATCTTTGAAACTAGATCACATGTTGATATGTTTTGATGAAATTTTTTTGGATTAAAAGTTGCCATGTCTATTGCATATGAATTGCCATGATGTTTACACTGAAGTTGCCATGATATGTTTCAGCTATTTTCTTCTACATTTAAAAGTAAATTTTGACATTTATAAAACGGGGAATTAAGAAACTAGACTTGCCATGAACCATAAACTAAAATTGCCATGGTTCATACAAAAAATAATTTTCATGGTCAAAGTACTGGAGTTGCCATCATCAAAATACTAAAATTGCCATGATCTACAAACTAAAATTGCCACATGGCAACTTTAGTTTAAGCCATATGGCAACTGCAGTGTAAACATCGTGGCAACTTCTGGCAGAAAAAAAAAATTCGTCGAAACATATCAACATGGGGTCTAGTTTTGAAGATCTCGCCGAGACGGATTTAATGGTGAAAACGGATTTTTAGTTCGCTTTTTTATTTAGGAGATACAACATTTTTAAGCCGAAAACCAAAAAAAATTCTGCTGATGTCATCTATTCATACGTGGCAAAATGAGTGATGGTGGAGGCGTGTGAACGATGTGCAAACGCCCACACGTGTAGGCGTTAACATTTCCGTATTTTTATAGATGACGACACATTAAAACCTCAACATAGTATGGCTAATGAAGGCAACATGGAGTAGCAAACCATTTGTACCCGCACTTGGGTCCTGCGCGCGTGAGTGCAGCACCACGCGGATCCATGAACACTGGCTTCTTTCTCCAACTCACCTCTACGGTTTCCTGGCACTTGCTTGAACAACTTTTTGTCCTGGTGAATATATTAACAAGAATTTGTTAAAATAGAAAACTGAATGTGACAACATACGTGAATATATTATATATACACTACAACAAAATATGCATGTAGAGACGTCAGATTTGTAAGCTAGAGACGCGTTATTTCATCTCAAATAGAATGTAGAGCCGCTTTCATAAAGCGTCCTTGGAGCGTCTCCTCACGGACCGTGTCAAGTGACGTTGAGACGTTTGCAAAGCGTGTCTACAGGAAATGAGACGTTTTATAGGGACGTTCAATTCGTGTCTATGCTAGTAGAGACGTCCGGTTAGACACACCCTACACCACGTCTCTACTGATATCGAGACGTTCTGTAGGGATGTTATAAACGTCTCTAGATGCACAAAATGTCATTTTTGTACTCCCCTTTGCATTTCGAATTGTGTTGAAAATGTAATGCGAGTTTTATTCATGCACACACATGGTCGCATGAAGGCAATGCTAGAATCTACATCCTCCATTTCATATGTAAGCACGATGTTCTCACGATCAACATTCAACAGCACTAGAAAAACATATCACATAGTTGAAAGCAGCAAACCAATACTTTTATTTATATCTTGTGGAGTTAACATATCAGAACTGAACTACACATCCGTGGATAAAAAGTTGCATACATATCAAGAAAAATATCCTACTGGCTATGAAGCTGGAGTCCTTCCATAAGCTGCAGGCAGGAACTGATGTATTTGTGCATCCAACGTATGCTCATTTCTCCTCCGCATCCTCAATTATTCTGCTAAGTTGGTTGAAAAACAAATAGCTTCCCATAGCTCTTTAGACCTGTGAAGCACAACGTTAGTTGAAGGATACCAAAGTTGAAGCAACTAGTAGACTTCTACTATAATTTTAGTTAAAGACCTCTTATGACCATTGAAATATTTTCTCTTCTACTACTCTCCTTTTTTTCCTAATACTCATTAGGATGTTGTCACATGTAAGCTCTCTTGAATCATTAGGGTAGTTAGATTTCAACAAGTATATAATTGATTGAAAGGATGTCAAATGAACATACTGATTCAAGTTACGGTGCTATGAACTTTTTACCTCCAAATATGTGATCTGTTGCCCATGTTTCGGCAAAAAACAATTCATTAGTTGCCCCATGTCAGAATATGCAATTTGTCCAAACCTTGATTTCTTTGCTGGCCAGCTGAGACGATGAATAAGAATTGCAGCGGACCTTTCATTGGGAACACCAATTTTCAATGGTCTCCACAATTATATTTACGTACCTAATTTCGACAAGATTTAAACTCAAAATTCCCCTAAAATCAGTCACACCTTTCCATCTTGCCCTGCATACTACGTAATTAATAGAAGTAGAACAATTCATATGTAAGGTCAGTCTCTAAACACCAGAATGCAGTCCAACAAGGTTATGGCTATGGCAGTAGAAGCAAATGAAACATGCGCAAATGCGCATCTAATGCTTTTGTTTATTCAGAATAATAATTAGAATCAATGTACAATTTCTAACAGGCACCACAGGAATTTATTGCAATTTACTCATTAAAAACATATTGTATTGCAGGTAGTGAATGAATCAACGAGAAATGACACTGGGGATAATCTATTCGGAAATATTCAGAAATCCATGGAAAGCTATTTGGTCATCTCCGATTCCTAATAAAACGGAGAACAACTGTAGACAACCTTGCCACGAAATGAAACAAATTCGAAAGTAAGAAGAAAAAAAATCATATCGTGATTTATATTGTAGAAATACTCATGAATGTCTATGAGACAATAAATATGCAACTCATTTGAAATAAAGCTCAACACCACATATACAATTTCATTCCATTTTGGCAGACAACTCAAAGAAGTAAATATATCATAGTTTAATTGCTGGCAATTTTCTGATGTTCTAGAGTATGCGAGCAACGAGGATAGTTAGAAGTTATAGGACATTTCTTGGTAGATTGTATGCATATTGGCAACATAGTGATCTTTCGAACAGATGTTAGCCTAGCTGGGACTCATTGCATATTCACTGGGAACACCAATTTTCATGTGTGAGAAAATGGACTCTTATTTATTCTGGTGGACCAAACATATACATGTAATTAGGAACGGCGGAGTGGTAACTAACACCTACAGACCAGCTACATCCACAGCTACCGTAGATATAATATCACAGTTAATGTGGTGGCAGTTATATATATCAAAGAAAGAGGAAACTGCATACCGGCTTGAGCCATGTTTTTATGATCATGCAACACGCAAATTCTTGCCAAGCATCTGTGAAACTAATTCCTCAACAATGAGGACATCGACCACCTTAAGAGACATACTAAAAGAAACAAAACTATCAACATGAACCATGTACAATGTAGAATATATTAAATGCCACACTTATCACTAGAACATTCAATCGTTAATATGGTACTATCCATGTTTTTGCTAGCTGAAACAAGGACCAAACTGAAAAGTGATAAACAAGTACTCCCTCTGTCCCAAAATATAAGAACGTTTTAAACACTACACTAGTGTCAAAAACGTTCTTATATTATGGGACGGAGGGAGTACATATCAAGCACCTTTTATGATGATGTGTTCAACACACTCACTTTTATAATCAGGAAACAATAGGGGATAATCCTCTTGCAATTTACTAAAAATGGAACGTGAATGTGTACATCAACATTATCATGGTTGCCACAGCATGCCTGTGATGCCTCAAGAATGTACCTAAGCAATGTCTAGGTTAACTTACTAGGCTAACCTGCATCACCGTCATGGCTAGCTGACTTGTGTAAAATCATAATGTTTCAATGCTGTATCAGATGGTAGGTAAACGAGAATTATCCTAGTAGGCGTATGTGATCAAACTAAGTGTGAAACTGCATCTAGTTTGAATCTTTTTCAATACATAACTTGGCTTGGTCTAATACTTTGATCTTACTTAGGCCTTATTAAGATGCAAAATCTTCCCAGAATGGTATAGTTGTGAAACATACTGAGCATCTACAGAGCTAAAGTAAACAAAATCCATGAAAATAATATGTATAGTTCATTATTGGTGGACCAAGAACTACGGCTTCTCTGCCACACAAAGTCATGTCAAGCAAGAACTCATAAAGTGCAGACCACGTAGTCATGTCATTTTGCTTCGTAAGTAGTAGGGCAAACCAAGTGATACTAGATTGTGAAAGCAAAAATTATACATCATTAAAAATGAAAGGTAGGAATCATGTTGTGATTGCAGATTAAAGTGGAATTCTCTTGAAACAAGTACCCGAGCTTACAATCTTGTTGTGACGGCTGGTTCGGTCCGACAAACTTTGAGGGGTTTTTTTTTTGCAAAAAATACAGCGCGACAAGCTTTTTGGGAAGGAGGGAGTACATTTTTTAGGGGTTCTTACAACAAGTAAACGCAATCTACTAATGGCAAGTCATCTTATCATACTAGCAGAATGGTATCCGAGGGAGCACCTGCTTGAAGTGTCCCGAACACCAGATTAATGTATTCGCTCCTTTCCTCCCAAAAGAATGATCTGGCGAAATTCGTTAGTTACAGTGAGATGAAGAACAAAAAATGTGTACACAAGTTGCAGGACGCACCACCAACGAGATTTCTCCATTAGATCTGATGCATGAGTTCTCTGATTGATGGTGCTTGGTCCTAATTGTGAGATTTTGTTGACAATTAATCTGGATATAAAAGGCGTGAGATGCATAATTGAAGGATGTACCTTGTTGATTTAATGGCATAAACTGTGGACGAAATGGGAATGGAGGGAACGTGGAGGAGTTATGGCTGGAAGTTGACGCCGGCGTGGACCTGGCTTGGCAACGGTGAGGACGACGTCTGGAGAGGGCGGAGCGGTGATGGGGAGGACAACGGACGCCGGCCGGGATCTGACTGGTGAGGTCGCCGATGGAGGAGAGAAGAAGCAGTCGGCGGAGGGCAGCGCTCGGAGCGAGGCTGCTGCCGCATAGGATGTGGGAGTGGCCGGGCGACGCATGGGATAGGCTTGGCGCCGCCGCCGCAGATTAGATATTGGTGGGAGGTTGAAGAAAGGGATTGGAAGGCGGAAAAGATGGGGGCGTGGGAAAAGACCCTGGATTTTATGTCAGCGAGAAAAAACAGACGCAGGTATTCCTAAAAACAAAACAAGCGGTAAAGCCAAACGAATTTGGTACCGCCAAAATTTTAGTCCAAAGATAAACCCACGTATGAAACGTCTCAAAGATCGTCTCTAACTTATTAAAAAATAGATACGTATTTAAAAAATACCCAGTTCTTATAATAACTTTGCAGCGCCTTTGTAAACGTCTTAAAAAACGACTTTAGCTTCCTAGTGTCCATGAGTGTAGAGGCAAATTAGAAAACGTCGCAGAAAAAGCGACCTTACGCGACTATTTTGTTGTAGTGATATGGCTATTTTCTAAAAGGAGGAAGACCCCCGGCATCTGCATCGCGTGATGCACACAGTCATTTAATTAAACAAAGTAGCCACAAAGTTCGTAGTTCAAATCTAGTACGCAAGCGAAGCCAAGTTCAATGAAAAAAAGCCACAACCGGTGAAAATAGGACACAATGACTAGCCACCTATCATATTGTTAGACTACCATCCAAACTGGTTGTAAGTATCCCGTGCTACCATCTCTCATTGGTTACACACATAGGCCTCTCTGACTTTAGCATGGGTGAGTAACGACAACGTACGAATACAGCCAAGCAGGAGGCACTTCGAAGCCCTATACTCAGAGAATAAAGCATGCATGCATGTAGCCCGCATAGTATATACATACAAGCTGCAGTATCAGATCCACTCCACTCAGCTGGGTGTGTGCCTGATTCAGTTAACTCGTTTTCTGCCAATTTTTTTAAAGGGTAAAAGACTTGCCGCATTCATTAATTAAGAGAGATTGTCCGCCCTAGGGCAAGTAGCCGGTAAAACATTTTCTGCCAATAAATGAGTCGGCGAAGACCAAGGGCCACATACCGAGATACTGGGTGAACAGTAGTGATACAAAAACACACGCACGCGTAGCTCATATACATTGGGTGAACTTTTCTTCGTGCATATTCCTACACCGATGGTTTTGGAGTTATGTACCTGCAAAGGTACCAACCGAGTGACAAGAACTCGCCACAATGGTGGAAAGTAAGGATAAGCGTCATCTGCGTAAGTTAGTGACCTTGCAAAGGAAGATTTGGTAATCGCTAATCTTCATTTGCATTTAACTTTTTTCTTCTTCTGTTAAATTCCAAAAAATAGTGCGGGCAACAAGATTCAAACACCAGACCACTCCTTTCGTAGGCAAACCGACTAACCACCGGGACTTCTTCATGCTTGTGACTATTCTCATAGATCTTCTTCTTATGTCGTCTTCAGTTCGTGGAAGCTCGGTCTTTGGAAGCTACCGGCCGGGTTTTTTCGGTTTTTTTTTTCAGACAACCTTTTGTGATAGTTTTTTATTTCGTTGTTCGTTCTCGTTTAATTTCTTTACATTTCTTTTTGCTTTTTTGAATGCTCTTTTTTCAAATCGATGAAGTGTTTTTTCAAAATCGATGAAACTTTTTTGAGATTTTGTGAGGTTTTTCCAAAAAGCGATGATCTTTTAAAAGTTTTGTGAGGTTTTTTTGGTCAAATTTGAAGAACTTTTTGATTTTAAATGAACAATTTTCAAATAGATAAACTTTTCCCAAAATTGATGAATCTTTTTCCAATTTTGATGAACTTTTTTCATGATTGGTATTTTTTTTGAATTTCCCTTTTTGAAAATCCGTGAACTCTTTTTCAAATTGATGAAGTGTCTTTTCAAAATCAATGAAACTTCATGAACCCTTTTTTGAAAAACCGTGAACTATTTTTCAAATCAATGAACTTTGTTCCACAATCGATGAACCTTTTTTCAATCTTGTTGAACTTTTTTCATGATGGTGAACTTTTTTTCAAAAAATTTGAAGTCTTTTCGAATTCATGAACCCTTTTTTTTTAAATACTGTGAACTCTTTTTCAAATCAATGAACTTTCTTGCAAAATCGATGAACCTTTTTTTTCAATCTTGATGAACTTTTTTCATGATTGGTGAACTTTTTTTCAAAAAAATTGAACGTTTTTCGAATTCATGAACCCTTTTTGAAAATCTGTGAACTCTTTTTCAAATATAATGATTTTTTTTCAAAATCTTTGAACTCTTTTAAAGATTAATGAACTTTTTCAAAATCGGTGAACTATTTTTCAAATCCGACAAACTTTTTTACAAATCGATGTACTTTTCTCAAATTTGTGAAGTTTTCTTCAAAAAATGATGAACTTTTTCTAAATTGATGAACTTATTCAAGTTCACGGTTATTTTAAAAAATTGAGAAAAGTGAGTGCATTAAATAGCGCGTCCGCATGTCCTTATATTATTGACACTTTTTTCATCCACTAGAGTTGAGTGGTTCTACTGGTTATGTGTGCATGTACGTGAAGGTGACGTCTTGAGTTCATATCCTGGAGAGGCAAACATTTTTTGCACTTTTTCGCTCCTTCACTGCACAGCACCTCGAGTGGTCGTAGCAATCGGGCGCATCTGCCTTGTTGGGCCAGGCCCAGGTGGGCAGTGCGTGGGCGCCAGTACTCGCCGCCGCTTAGGAGCTCCACCACCTATGACTATGAGAAGAGAACGCCCATCTGCTGCTTGCGGGCGGCAAACAGCAGTGGCTTCGCTCACAGCGCCTGCGGGTGGGCCAGGCCCAGGTGGGCAGTGTACGGCTGCCAGTACTTGTAGCAGCGCCAAAAGCGCCACTTAGGAGCTTCCCCACCTATAACTATGAGAAGAGAACGACCATCTGCTGCTTGCGGGCGGTAAACAGCAGTGGCTTCGCTCATAGCGCCTGCGGGTGGGCCAGGCCCAGGTGGGCAGTGCGCGGGCGCCAGTACTTGTAGCGGCGCCAAAAGCACCGCTTAGGAGCTCCCCCACCTATGACTATGAGAAGAGAACGCCCATCTGCTGCTTGCGGGCAACAAACAGCAGTGTCTTCGCTCGCAGCGCCTGCTGGTGGGCCGGTACAGTTCGCGGCAGTGCGTGCTGTGCATTTTGCTGCTTCATTTTTTTGTTTGATCTTCAGTTGCTGTTTTGTTTTGTTTTATCTTTTTGGTTTTTTTCTTTCTGGTTCTTTCATGTTTTCCTGGTTTTATATTTGTTTGTTCTATTTTCTTTTTTGTTTTCCTTTTTCTTCCATCAATACATAAAGATAATGCTTTATCATGCATTTTTCCATTAATACTATGAAAAAACTTTTATTCCTTCATTTTTTTATTCATTTTTTTATTTTTTTGTATTATACAAGAGTTCATCGTGTATAGAAAAATGTCCATTGCCTATTTAAGAAAATGTTCACTGTACATTATATAAATGTTCAAAGTATTTGGAAAAAAGTTTCATTGTGTACTTAAAATATGTTCAGCTTATTTCCTAAAAAGTGTTCAATGTATATTGACAATTACTCAGCATATATCACAAAAATGTTCTTTTTCACATGAATTCACATGGCGATGTCATCAACAACAATATAGATTTCTGCCAAATCTTGATCTGTTTCCTTAGGGTCCATATTCCAAACAACAATTCTTTTTATTTAAATGACATACCAATGGGAACATTGCAGTTTGGGTAGAACTGGTTGAGGGAGCAAATAACGACTGATGGTGATAAGTAGAAGAGTGAAATACAAAGATTAGTGTGAAATTGTAGGGATGTGTTTGCCAACAATAATATAATTGAATATAGATCTCCGACCAAAGTCTAATATGTTTCCTTGAGGTGCACATTTTGTTTGCTATATTTCCATAAAATTTAAATATTTCATCGATGCTAATGTGAACACAAAAATAAATGAAATAACATTGGGCCACAAGGGTGGATACTAATGGTAATAATAAAATATATACTAAACTAAGGTGTGAGTGAATGATAGAGAGTATTTTTAGTAAGGAATGACAAAATCATGTCGAGTATGTAATGAATATTTTTTACTTTTCTTAAAATTTCAAGTTAAATGCACAAGAAATAAGAATCATCAAAAGTAACATGGTCGAAGGAGGGCTAGTGAGAGAAGAGATGATATGAAAGCATGTACATGTCAATAAAACCACAAGCACAATATGGCCAATGACGTGATAGGTGATGAAACAGATGACAAGATATGGAAACAAATATAATGTTTATATTTCATCAGTGAAATTTCATAAATGTATAGTAGGTGCAAAGATAAATGTTGAGGGATGAGAAACAGTCACGGTGGGCATAAAACCCGACCCAAAGCCCGAACCCGAACCCATAAAAACCGAGCACTAGATCGGGGAGCAGTTTTGAAAACCCGAAATTTATTTAGGTAATTCCGGTCAGGAGCCCCAGTACTCGAATAACCCGAACAACCCGAACTAAATTGGCAGCCCCGTAAAATTACTAGTGAAAGTGCAAAAAGAAATGAGGCATAGCCCAAAATCCCATTAGCCCACGAAAGCTTAGGTCACCACTCATCCCAACTTCCGAATCCCCCATTGCCAGTTACCGCAGGCCGCGACTCCTGTTCCTATCCACCTCTATGGCTCTACGCCGCCAGTCGCCGACCCCGTAGGAGCTTCCCCTGTGGCTCGCACCAATAGCACCACTGCTGCCCTCCTACGCCTCCTCTCCACGCTATCTTTGACCAGCCGCATGCCGCCTCCACGCGCATGTGGACACAGCCGTTGCACGCAGCACCGGGCGCGCGCCGGTTGGGCTCTGGCCATTGTACTTTGCGAGTTGCGGCAGGCGAGCTCCGCCTCCTCTGCAGGTGTGGCCCGCCCGACGACCTCATTCTCTAGCCAAACTCCAGTCGATGCATGCTGGGCCTCCTCACGTCGCGCTGCTCCATGGTTCTTCTGTTCTTGTATTTATTTCGGGTAATTCTGGTCTACCCGAACCCGAACCTGATTTTGCGGGTACCCGAATTATCGGGTATCAAAAAAGTTGGACAAATTTCGGGTATTAATTTTGAAAACCCAAAATTCTTATAACCTGAATTACCCGGCCTGAATTATTGGGCAAATCCGAACGCCTAGCTTGAGAAAAGAGCGAACAATATTATCAAAAGTATTTTGCATGGCGGGACACATACGCTAATTCTGTTGATCATCCAAGTCTTCACCAACAACTTTAAACATATGATGGAAATATTTCCACCAAAGTTTAATCATGATTTCGAGTCTTCCAAGTTTTTTCATGGCTATAATTTTATATATAAATATTAAAAATAAATGAAAGAAGGTGTGTAGAAAGAATCAGCAACAGATAAATATGTAGACCACGTCTAGCAGTGTGACCCACACATTTGTGTGTCTATAGGTATTAAAAAAAGTGTTCGGCGCATATCTCAAAAATGTTCAGTATGTATTTGAAAATTGTTCAGCATATATAAAAATGTTCAATATGTATTTAAAACTTATTCAGTGTATATTATAAAAAATTTCAATGTGTCTTTCAAAACTGTTCATAATATATTACAGAAAAGTTGAATGGTCGAAAGGTCGATTTTTATTGGATCTGCTACTGCATTTATATCTTAGATGTTTGTGTGGCCTATTGACCACTAAGACTCGTCAGCTCAAGTGGTATGAAATATTAATTCTCTATCGTGGGGTTGCGAGTTTCAGTCAAGCGTCTTTCTTTAGGATTTTAGTAGCGGCCCATTCAGATTGCGCACTGTGTGAAAGCTGATATGTTTGAGCGTCAGCTAGAGGGAGCAACTAGTGCCCCTTGTGGGAGCCCCGCAAGGGTCACTTCCACGTGTCGCATGCTGGCAAAATACGTGTATTTTCTGTTTCCACGGAAGGCATGGATTTGCTTACGTGAGAAGTACATTTGTGTCTCTCAAAAAAGAAAAAAAATGCATTTTGTTTTGCTTCTAGGGGGCACAAATTTCTTTCTTGTGGAGGCATAAATTTGCTTCTTGTGAAGGTATAGAGTTGCTTCTTCTTGAGGTACAGTTGTGCCTCTTGAAAAAGGAATTTCTTTTTTTGCTTTCACGGGAGGCACGGATTTGCTTCCTCTGGCCGTGCCTCTCAGAAAGGGAAAAAACTTCCAATAGAAGTGCTTTCAGCTTGGTATTTTTTTCTTCTAGTTTTTTGTGCAATTTTTCCATCAAAACCTATGGACATGGGATCTATTTTCAAAGATCTCGACGCGAGAAGCACTGCATGTGTGCCACTTGTCAATCCCTGAGAAGGTAGAAGTGAACTATACAAGTGGCTCCTTAATTACTGATTACGCTGGGAGGAGGCGCAACGCACACCGGCCTTGTTTTATTCATTTGATTTAGTTCTTTTTATTTTATGTTTTGTTTTTTATTTCAATAATTCAGGATTTAACAGAAGTTCCAAAATTTAAGAAATTGGTAATTTTGAAAACAAGTGTTCAAGAAATTATCAAATGTTCATGGATTTAGAAAACAAATATCCAAAATATGTTCGCAAATTCAAAACAATGTTCATGATTTTGAAAAAAATGTTCCTGAAATAAAAAATGGCTCGTGTATTCAAATAATGTTCATGAAATTGAGCAAATATTCGCAAATTCAAAAAATGTTCATCAATTCTTAAAACATATTCACCAAATTCAAAAAATGTGCAAGAATTAGAAAAAAAAAGTTAATAGACTTAATAAATGTTTGCTAACTCAAAACATTTCCATATACTCGAAAAAATTCGTCAAATAAAATCGTGAATTTCATAAATGGTTCCCTAAATTTCCAAAAACCAATTGTCCATTTGTAATGTTCACCAATTCATAAAAATGTTCCTGGTTTTCCAAAAAATGTTCACAATTAAGAAACATATTTGTGAAATTGTAAAAAATGTTTGCAAATTCAAAAAATTCATGATTTTATATTTTTCCACAAAATTTATAAAATATCTGGGAAATTAAAAAATGTTCGTGATTTTAAAAAATGTTCACAAATATGACAAATGTTCATGAGTTCAAAAAAGGATCACGAGTTCAATAAAAAGAAAGAAAAAGAAAAGGCAAAAAAATGGAAAAATAGAAAAGAAGGAAAAGAACGCAAATGAAAGAAAACACACAAAAACCAAAAGAAAAAACACAAAAAAAAAAACAGATTGTGAAGGTTCTAGAACCTTCCCAAAATCGGAAAGAGCTAATGGGCCCCTCCTCTGTGCCGCTTAATGTGACGAACTGCCCACATATTGCACAAGGGTGGTCTCCCCTCCTGGGTCGGCCCACAGAGTAGTCGCCGCGCATGAGCGGTGGTTCAGATACATTTATAGCTAGCAAGTGGAACTCGTCGGCCGCCTCCGCACCATATTTGTGTGCTAAGCGCAACTGAGGGAGAAAATGAGTTCCACTGCCCGGTTAAGCTGTGCATGACTCTTCATCGAACACCTAGGTTTTTCGCATTACGTACCCACACGGGCTACATGGTGATGGCAACCTGAGCAACGAGTCAACTCTCAACACCCATCTTGTGCTGGTTGGTTTATTGGGCCACAGCTCAGGCATAAAGTGGGGTAGATGAGCCATGGTTCAAAAAGTGATTTAGCGAAGCGATCCCCACACCGTTCGAATCTGACTCCCGCCCGCCAGCTAGCCTCCACCGTCAGAACTGTTCATGCGGGTATATGGCGCGTATCCAACTTTCGCGCAGACCAAACATGTCCCATCAAACCAAATTTATTGAATTCCAACAGGGCTACCAACAGACGGGATTTTCCGGTGTAGGTGAGCCTGGGCACCAAAATGCCCTCCTCTTGTTCTACATGATTTACTATTGTCTTGGAAAGATGAAGCTTCTATAATTTTGTCAATAAAGAAACATGCGTACCGCTTCGTTAGGGTTTGGGGACGCAGGGGCGATCGCCACGGCGCCGCCTCCCTTGTTTGCCCGGCCGGCCGTGAGGCAGGACGGCACCGTTTCCGCATGCGCCCTAGGGCTGCAGGGCGGACCTGTTGCGGCCTCGTCCGCCTGTGTCTCCGTGGAACGCGCAAGCGGGTCTCGTGAGAAGTTCGTAGGCAAGTCAAGATCGATCCAAGATGGGAAGAATCTGGGCTTGCCGCAGCCGTGTCCTGAACGGGTAGAGTCTGAGATCCCTCTGATGGACGTGATTCGTTCGTGGGCGGAAGGCATAAGGAAACCGAGGGTTCCCAATCAACCACAGTTTGATCTACGATTGAAGAAGCCACCCGACCGTGACTCGCTTCAGTACCCCAATGGTACCCTGGCGTCATACAAGGTTCTGCTCCTGGCGGCTCCCGTGGTGAAATCGAAGGCTGGTGGGGGCGATTATGGGACACCCGATGAGGGAGTCACCCGCCCGAAGCCAGCTATAGATGGATCCCTAGAGAGCGCGGTGGCAGGCCCGGTCATGCAAGTTTTGGCAGTCGAGGAAGGGCTAGAGACGCAGTACGTTGCAATGGAGGAAGAGACAGATAAAACCACCTTGGAGGCAGCCAGCCATGGGGCCGCTGGTAACCTGACGGGGCCAAATGTGGCGCCCCGTCAGGAGCAATGAATTGCATCAGTTGGAACTGTCGTGGTGCGGGGAACGCTACGACAGTTCGAGAGTTAATTTCCCTAGTTAGAGTCCATAATCCTTTTATTGTCTTCCTTTGTGAAACACGTCAGAAAAAAGAAAAAATGTTTCGATTGAGAAATAGATTAGGCCTTAGTGGTTTTGAAGGTGTTAGTAGTGAAGGTCTCAGTGGAGGTCTTGCGTTGTATTGGCATGAGAGTCTTAACATCGAAGTTAAGTCGAGTTCTGGCCGGTACATCGATGCTTTTGTTCATGATGGTATGGATAAACCTCCATGGCGACTCACATGTGTCTATGGTGAACCAAGAACAGAGAACCGGCACATCATGTGGGAAACTATGCAACAATTACGGGCTGAGTCTGACTTGCCATGGTTATTGATGGGGGACTTCAACGAGGCACTTTGGCAATTCGAGCATTTTTCTGTCACTCCACGGCCGGAAAATCAAATGGCAGCCTTTCGGGAAGTTCTCGCGGTATGTGAATTAACTGACCTTGGCTTTTCAGGGATACCATACACATATGATAATGGGAGGCAGGCCAGGGCCAATGTGCGAGTGCGGCTGGACCGCGCCCTTGCGGACGAGAGATGGCGAGATATCTTTTCAGAGGGCCAGACGGTTCATCTAGTCTCTCCGGCGTCAGACCACTGCCCAATTCTTATGAAGCTCCAGCAAGACTCCCAGGCGGATGCACCACGGCCGCAACGTCGACACTATGAGATATTCTGGGAGCGTGCTGCTGACCTCCCGGAAATCATTGCCATGGCCTGGGCTTCACTGGGTACAAAAACCGACTTGGGTGCTATTAAGGATGCGCTTGATAGCCTCATGAATCAACTACAGGGCTGGAGCAAGAAGCGGT
Organism: Triticum aestivum; assembly: GCF_018294505.1. Lineage (NCBI taxonomy): Eukaryota > Viridiplantae > Streptophyta > Magnoliopsida > Poales > Poaceae > Triticum > Triticum aestivum. The sequence goes on along the minus strand of NC_057797.1, from coordinate 21,018,600 downwards.
TTGGAAATACCCTGAAGGAGTTGGAACGTGCACGCAAGGAGCTGGAGGTGTTACGGGCTAGTAATGCTAACCAGAAAGAAATAAGGCGACTCTCTGACCACATGCATGAATTGTTATACAGGGAGGAAATGTTATGGTTGCAAAGGTCACGGATCAGCTGGCTACGCGAAGGTGATCGCAACACAAATTTCTTCCATCGGAAAGCAATATGGCGCGCGCGTAAAAATAGGATTCGCCGCCTCCAAGACGAAAATGGTAACTGGTATGAGGAAAAGGCGTCAATGGAAAACTTGGCTGATCTTTATTTCCGAAATCTTTTCACTAGTGATCCTACGCTGGATGCTAGCAATGTGGTACACCTCTTCCAGGAACGTGTAACTGGAGATATGAATGATGCATTATGTAAGGATTTCTCGGATGAGGAGATAGGAGATGCCCTCTTTCAAATCGGACCTCTCAAGGCACCGGGCATCGATGGATTTCCTGCACGCTTCTACCAAAGAAATTGGGAGGTTATGAAGGCTGAAGTTACTAATGCGGTAAAATTATTTTTTGCCACGGGTGTTATGCCAGAAGGAGTGAACGATACAATTATTGTTTTAATCCCTAAGTGTGATCAACCAGAAACAATGAAGGACTTCAGGCCTATCAGTTTATGCACGGTCTTGTACAAGGTAGTGGCGAAGTGTTTGGTTAATCGGCTTCGACCTATCCTTGGGGAGCTTATCTCTATTAATCAAAGCGCTTTTGTCCCAGACCGGCTGATCACTGACAATGCGCTTGTGGCTTTTGAGTGCATGCATTTCATTGAGCATAACACCAAAGAGGATAAAAATTTCTGCGCATACAAATTGGACCTATCCAAGGCATATGACCGCGTGGACTGGGATTTCTTGAGGAAAGTGATGCAAAGGTTGGGCTTCTCTTACCGGTGGGTCGAGTGGATTATGTCATGTGTGACCACGGTAAGATACTCTGTGAAATTTAATGGAGTCCTCCTGGAGTCATTCTCCCCATCCCGCGGGCTTCGCCAAGGTGATCCTTTATCTCCGTTTCTTTTTCTTTTTGTTGCTGATGGGTTATCTAGTTTGCTTCAGCAAGAGGTCCAAAATCAGCGAATTGAGCCCCTTAAGGTGTGTCGTCGGGCACCTGGTATTTCACACCTCCTCTTTGCGGACGATAGCCTCCTCTTCTTCAAAGCGGAGACCAATCAAGCTGAACGGATTAACCATGTGCTTATGGAGTATAGTCGAGCTACGGGGCAGCTGATTAACCCTACCAAATGTTCTATTCTGTTTGGTAGCTCTTGTCCAGAAGAGATACAAAATGAGATCAAACAAGTGCTCAATGTTGGCCAAGACTTGTTCGAGGCGAAATATCTTGGATTGCCAACACCCGAGGGGCGAATGCATAAAGGGAAGTTTCAAAACCTCCAGTCCCGACTAGCAAAGAGGATCCTTATGTGGGGGGACCCCTCCCAAGGCGGCAAGGAAGTCTTAATAAAAGCGGTAGCCCAAGCGCTACCGACTTACATTATGGCTGTCTTCAAGCTTCCTTTTGGGTTGTGTGATGATCTCACAAGTATGATACGGAAATTTTGGTGGGGCTCAGCAAAAGGGAAGAGAAAAACACACTGGGTGGCATGGGAAAACATGACCAGACCAAAGAATCAAGGCGGCATGGGATTCAAAGATATGCGCTTGTTCAATCAAGCTCTCCTGGCTCGCCAGGCTTGGAGGCTTTTGCAATTTCCTGATTCTTTGTGCGCGCAGGTACTTAAGGCTAAATACTACCCTAACGGAGTCCTTACCGATACGGTCTTCACCGGCAATGGCTCTTCTACGTGGCATGCAATCGAGTATGGACTCGAGCTGCTTAAGAAGGGTATCATATGGCGTGTTTGCAATGGGGCGAGCATCCGAGCATGGCGAGACCCCTGGATACCAAGAAACCACCAGCTACGACCAATCACCGTGAGAGGGCGATGCCGACTACGCTGGGTTTCAGATTTTATACAACCCAATGGCGGCTGGAACATGGACTTGCTGCGGCGGCATTTCCTCACAATTGACGTGGACGAAATTGTAAAGATCAAACCATCAATGCGGAACCAAGAGGACTTCATTGCATGGCATCCGGACAAGCACGGATCCTTCACTATACGGAGTGCATACCACCTTGCCCTTGATGAACAGTTACGCGTACAGGGGAGCGGGGCCTCAAGCAGTAGACCAAGCGGAGACAGACCTGATTGGAAACTCATCTGGCAATGTGCAGTGCCGCCCAAAGTACGTATTTTTGGCTGGAAGCTTGCGTCAGATTCCCTTGCAACCCAGGTGAACATGTGCATACGTGGTATGGAGGAGGATCCGACCTGTACATTATGTGGCCGGGAACAAGAGGACTCGTTCCATGCCTTGCTTAGGTGCAACCATGCGCATGAGCTTTGGCTGGCTATGCGTAAGGAATGGTTGCTGCCTGCTGAGGAGGTGTTCACACCATCTGGTCCGGAGTGGATACTACAAGCCCTGCATGAAATGACTGATCAACAACGAGCCATGTGCCTGATGATTTTATGGCGTATTTGGCATGCACACAATGAGATGACTCACAACAAACCTCCACCAACGATTGAGGGCTCCAAAAACTTTCTCACTAGCTACTTAAACTCGCTGATGCTCATCCAGCAACACCCCAACGTGGATGTGGAGAAAGGCAAGCAAGTGGTGCAATATGTTCAGAGTAGTGGATCATCACGACACATGCAGGATGGGCGTCAGAAGGCACGGCAGAAGTGGATGCCACCGCCAGAAGGTCGAGCTAAACTGAATGTGGATGGATCCTTCAAGCAGGATGGATCAGCAGGTACTGGGATGGCACTCCGAGATTCTGTGGGATCGTCTATCTTCGTTGCATGCAGGTACCTCTTCGGGTGTGCAGACGCGGTGGACGCGGAGTTGGCAGCGATGGAGGAAGGCCTCGCCCTTGCCCTACATTGGTCACCCCTGCCGTTGACGTTGGAGACCGATAGTTCTGAAGCGGTCGCTTTGGTGAATCCATCTACGCCCAACACATCCCGATATTCGTCTAGGGTTCAGGTTATTCGAGAACTCATCGAGGAAAGAGATGTATCTATTATTAAGATAAACCGCGAAGCCAACTCTGTGAGTCACGGCTTAGCGAAGCTAGGTAGAGAGCAGGTGAAAACTGCAGTGTGGCTTCGTAATTTCCCCCCGGAAATTGCCGCTGCCATGAACTCTGATTGTATCTCTATTGTTAGCTAATATAAATACTCTTTCCCCGCAAAAAAAA
>NC_057797.1:20941156-21014972 GCF_018294505.1 Triticum aestivum | reverse complement strand
AACATTGTTGATAACTCATTTATGGTCTGTTAATCTATATGTACTTAAATAGTATTTCAGAACAAATACGTATGTCTTTGGTAGATGTATACAAGTTTGATATACATTTTTGTCCTTGCCATTTATTATCTTTTGATGCATTGAACCGTATTTGTGTAGTTACATAGTTCCTGCTGATTGGTGTGCCGAGGACTATCTTTTTCATGTGTTTTCCGTAGTTACAGTAGCCAAACAACTCAAATGGTGGTGGATAAGTGCAACAGATCAACCAAAATTATTGGTACAGGAACTGTAAACACATGCTGGGTGGATGCGCGGTAGGTGAGCACTCATCATGTACTAGGAGAAAGACGGGAAATAATTGATGCAAAAAAAAAAATACTAGCTATAGAGTGGCTAGCCAACGAACTAGTGGACTTGCAGTCTTGCACTACTAAATGCAGACGTCGACGTCGACCGTTGCACATGGGGGTGAGCTTCAGTGGTTGTGGACGAAGAACATGGCAACGGCGACCACATTGGCAATGCACCAGATTAATATGTTCTTCACCCAGGCTTGATTCTCTTTGAGATGTGACATGGCGATGGATGGAGGAATGCTATATCAGGTGGCTCCATCAGGGGCTCAAGTACAGTACATACTTGTTCTTTCGCTTCCAGTACTTGCATCCTCCTATCTGCAAGGGATTTGTGTTAGTTGGACAGAGTCGAAACGATGGGTGAAAAGGTAGATGATGAACTTACACCATGGCGATCACACTTGTAGAAATGCCTCACCGGGTTTACTACTGCCTGAAATGAACCAGACCATGTACCGGGCGTTACTCAGGGCAATGGATGAGAATGAACGGGGTGACCTGGCTGGAAATAACATTGGATGAAGGTGGTGGAGAGCTTCCCTGCGACATGGATAAACACATGGTTCCAACCTGCGGCGGGACGATGGTGGCAAGAGAGCGAGAATGAGGGCAAAGCAATAAGGCTGATCAATAGATTAAAGAGAAGGAGGGCAGCGTGCTGCAGGTAGCCGTTGCAACTGACGAGCGATTCAATGCATCTCGTTTATTTGCATGCCACATACCTGACCTGCCAGACAGAATATGAAAGGTATACAAGTTGGATATGCCACATACCACCGATATATAAGAACTGCACGAATCACGTGGGAACGGATGGGTATGATACCTACCTCGCGTGGCACCAAGTCCACTCATGATTTATCGTATCTCTATGTGAAATCAAGTATTCAACATTGCTGAGGAGGGTAACTTCTGCCACATATAAACTGTCCAATATGACCATTTATATAATAGTGTCAATTGCCAGTGACAAATACGGTATTCTATTTATGATGCAATGGTTTGATTATTCAATGCACTTGTGCTTACCAATCTACCATTCTTAAGAAGTTGCTCCCCACTTCTCCCTATTCTCTCAACATGCAACCCATCCACATCATCAAGTAGGTCCCATGTGTAAAACAGGCACATCATCTAAGCGTTGATGCAATATAGCTCAGTAGTGTACAACCGTCTGATCAAGAGTTCACAAAATTACTGAGTGTTGCCACCGCTAAGTTAAAGATACCGGTTCATTCTTTCTGGCTGTTCCGCTCGCTGCCTGCCTCCTCCTGTCGATCGATCCCCTCGACTAGATAAATTTGTTTTGGTTGGGCTGTACGCTTAGGCTTCTCACCAAATCTGTTTGGACACTAAAAAGCCCATTGAAAGCCCATAGGTAAACTCCCTGATCTCTTCTCATCATCATCGTTGTGTTTCCTCTCTTCTGGTCCACACATGCGATCCATGGTCAACGAAGCGACCAACCGACGTCAAGAAAAAACGAAGCGACCGACCGCTTCCTCTTCTGCCTTCCGTAACTGGCGAATCAATCAAGCGATTTCCTCTGCCTTCCGTAACTGGCGAATCAATCAAGCGATTTCCTCCACCGTTATTACTGAGGATGCATCTCTCTCGATCCCCTGGCCTGTCCCTCTGCGTCGCTCACGCTCCCGACTGCCCGGCGGCGCACCCCGCCTTCGCTCTCACCTCCTTCCGCCGCCCTCATGCGCCGTGCCATGACCATGGGTCGATGATTGCCGAGGATTTACCATGGGTCCGTCTCACCTCCGACCGCGCTAGGCTTCTCTGGATCTGTTATTCCCTTCCCAGTTCCGATTCTTTGGTGCCCCAAAATGGCGGTCGTGCTTCTGATTTGGCTTTGGTTCTCCTCTCCTCTCCTCTCCTCTCCTGTTTGTTCCAGGCCAAGCTAGCTCCGGCGCTGCTGGGAGGCCTGTTTCGGCCGGCTCAAACGATCAGATGCTGTGTACAAAAAAGGTGCACATCATTGTCCTTTTCGTCTCCTACATAGTCAAGATACGTCTCCTTCTCCACACAATAGAAATGAATCAATATGGTAGTTTGGGTCTGTACCACGACGCAAGCGAGCAGTCAACGTCACTCATCACCTCCATGCCCAAATAATGTTGTCCTCCCTATATCAAGAAAACCTGCTCTATGATCCCACTAACCCACATGGACTTCAGGGAGATTCTCTTGCACTATCTGAACTAACTGTGTTACTTGGTTGTAGGTTTTTGATTGCCATGAAGGTTCTGATGCAGCATCCTATACATGAAAAAACATGCAATGAGGTTGTTCTTTAAGGATTCAGAATTCCCATAAGCCGTACATGATGTTTTTCTTCTAAATATGTCGCAAACTCAATCTGCAAAGCTTTCTTAAGTGCAGATCTTGCTATTGCAAATGATTCAGACATTCAGTTGATCGTCGAGAACCACAACTCTTACAACTTTGTTCTTTGGAAGGTATGACGAGCATGCAGTCAAAACACGTACAGTTACACTCTACACTGTGATACAATATGATTGTATTTGGATATGCATGCGTCGTTTTTCTTCCTATCTCGCTGGTAATTGTTTTTTGCAAATGCTGGGGATTGCCAAGCAGTTCTATGTAGGAAACACATGGCTATGGAGATGTGTCGTGTTCACAGGTCAAAATATGAAGTAGAGCTTGATGCTGACATAAGGATATATCCTTTTTTATTACACAATGTTTGATTGGTAATGTATATCTTTGTTTTTCTCATGCCTTTCCACCGATTACTAACATGTAAAGGCACGATGCCTACCAAGACGTAAATCTGTTGCCAGTTATTCTACATTATATTCTACATTATTTCTCTGTTAGTCTTTTGACAAATTGTTGTAACATATATTTATTTTGCATTTATATACCTTTGCTTGCTGCATAATGCCCATTTGGAGATGGTATATAAAATGACTATTGCTTCCATCTATTTTGTTTTCCTTCATCTATGGGATTTTGTTTTCTGTATTTGATGGCGAAATGTGGTATCTAATCCTTAGGTGTTTTTCCTTGCACTTATTTACTTATAGAAATTTTTTGCAGCAGAGATTAGTACATACACTGTTGGTGCTTATCCAAGAAATGGTTCAAGAAGGTGAGACTGGCCTTCAATTTTCAGCGATTTGTTTCCTACAAATGCTATGGTTTAATGTTCACATCTTATAATTTTTTGATCTGCTATTGGTTTCATAACTGAATTTAAGATTGGTTTCTATCCATGCGGAGAGAATACTTCGCAAGTAATTTAGGTGTAATTAACATCGTGGCCACATATAGTGATAATGTCTAATGTGGCAATGTAAACCATCCACCATTTTTTTGTGAGACCCCATAACCAAGGTGAAAAGAAAAACCCGCTGATTTTGGGATATAGTATATATGACTGATTATAAACTCCATTCCACATTTACTGTCATGTAGTTGCAGCTTAAAGTTGGTAATTTGTTGGTATGCAATTTGAAATGAATTGTGGTGGTTATTTATATTGATTCCATGTTTCTAACTCACATATGTTCCTTACAGTTAACTTCTATAGATAACTAATAACTTTTACATTCAGGATAGTCCTTAATATGTGGAGTGCTAAGTATTTAAGACAACTAAATTTAATCAAAATATATTGCAACTGATTCCCGCAGCAACGCGCGGGGTATCATCTAGTAAGTCCAAAATTCACATACACAATACTATTATGTAGGCAGTGCACGAGTGCTCAATCTTCTCCACACACACACACACACACACACACACACACACACACACACAATAATATGGACCAATATCTTAATCTTCTAGCACTATAGGTACAAGAAGGAGCTTCTCCTTCCGGCGTATTGTTACCCCAAATAATTCAGTCATACTGATGCCGCTTTTCATCGACTCTTATGGTAGCTTCCAGTTGAAGCGGTACACTAGATTTGCTAGCATGATTTCAATGGTCGCAATCCCAAAGTTGAAGCCTGGACACATCCGCCGCCCACTGCCAAATGGCAAGTAGGCGAAATCATTTCCCTTGTAGTCCATAGTTGCCGCGCTACCTCCATCCATGAACCGCTCAGGCATGAACTTCTCCGCATTCTCCCAACTGCTAGGGTCCCTTCACTACACCACAGTAGAGCTTAGGTGACACACTTGTGTGGGTAAAGATCCACCAATCTCTACAGGATATCTGTCGGCGTAGCTCTTAAGCTTTGTCCTCAGATCATGTGTCGGGAGAGGTATGACAATGTGGACAAACTATGTGTCGGCAGCCACGTAGAGACGACGTATCAGTCAGCAAGTACTTAGCAACATCTTATCTGTCGGTATATGTGTGGGCCATGACAGATTTTCTGTCAGCGTAGTTATGTGCTTAGGGACATCAAATATGTCGGCATAGGTAGGGTGTATGGAAGCAGATTAAGTGTCGGCGTAGGTGTACACGTGTCATTCAACGAGACCTTGAAAATTTTGGCGGCTGATTTAGGCGCGCGACCGGGGAAATATCGGCTACGCGCGGCCCAAATTTGACCCACACTGGCCTGTTATCCCCGAATCTGAGACCCAACCCAAATAACACCAGCTCCATCCCCACATCCCCTCCGCCGGCGCCTTCTCACGCCACCCCCTGTCCCTGCCGCCGGCGGTGATAGCTCCGACGCCGACCTCCGTCCGCCCGCCGCCCTAACCCCCGCCCTCGACTACATCCCCTGACCTCGAGCTCCACATCCCCGGCCCCTGCTTCGGCCGTCGCCGCCCCTTTTCTCTCCCGCAAAGGCCCTTGTCCAGATCTATCAGCCGCCGGCCCGTTTCATTGGTGGGCAGCCGGTGGCCTTCGAGGTGCGTTCCCCGTCATGTGCTAGGTGCCACACGCCTGGTCGCTGGTCGTCCTCAGAATAGCTGTCGGCTCGCCCCCTCCTTCATGTACGCAGGCCAGAGGAACTGGTCTTTGCTAGGTAAAGGGCCGATGATGGCATCCGCAATTGTTCTTCCAAACACGAGCAACATCCTGCATCTCTCATAGATCGACCTGCTAGTTTGCTTCAACCTGTGAGCTGTTAGTCTGAACCTAAACTGATCCCTGCTTAGTTAGTCAGTCCCTTTGTTTAAGATTAGGCTGTGGCATTACGAAGGTTACTTGTTGGATCTGTGGTGCTACGGAGAAGTGCTCCAGCCTTATTTTATTTCAGTTTCTAATTTGTTGGTCAGATCGATGGCTACAGGGATGGGTCACTTTAAATTTCTGAATTATAAGATTGCAAGTTTCTGAAATGTTGGTCTAGATTGCATGTGTAACCAGATATACAGATGATATTGCTAGAATTAGTAATAAATCTAGAGTACCACTTTTCTCGTAGCCCTTGGATAAAATTCACAGATTATGGTGGACAGATTAGTAGCCCTTGGATAAAGTGGTCTGATTGGAAATAACCTGAACCGCCTTCTCCATGTGCGCTACCAGTACGTACGTAGCGGTAAAAATCTCCCCCAGCCATGTGCTATCTCGCTTGAGGCTCGACCAGTTCCTCTGCTTAAGCGACACCACCCAAAATCCTACTAAATTGATCTTGCTCAACTAATCTGTCTACCATAATCTATGTATTTTTCATCAGCGTCCGTCATGCGTCTCTTGCGAGGGAAAAAGAATAGATCGATGGTGTTTGGGAAAGGATGACATGCAAGCGCTTGCGCACAGTGAGATAACAGATCCAGACCCATTTACGTTGTTCTTCCCTTAGTAGTTCTCCATAGACTCCGGTGCTTATCATTGAATCTTCACTTTTTTCTTTGTTCCCATATGGTTGCAGACAGGCCTGACGGCTGAAGCTAGCTTGATTGGTGCGTTCCTAGCAAGACTGCTGTGTTGCGCTTCACATCTGGGCATGAATGTGTGTATCTCTATCTTCTTCTATTAACCGGTGAGTCTGTATAGTGGGGTTTGCTTCGTCCTACAACTTTTGATAAACAAACTTTCTATAATCCTTACTTTTTAGTAGCTGTCTAAAAAAAAAATTTGTACTCCCTCCGTCCGAATTACTTGTCTTAGACTTGTCTAGATACCGATGAATTTAACACTATCTAAAACAAGTAATTTGTGAAGGAGTTAATATTGTTTTTGACATTTCGGTTTTGCAGCTACAACTTTAATGAGTAATGTGTTCGAGTTTTCCAGTTATCAGCAGATGTGATAAATATTTCCAATTATTATGATGCATCTAATTCAGATTTGTAAGTTTGATCTCAAGGATGATAAATTGTAAACCATGTTGTTTAATTTTCTTTACTTGTATGAAAATTTCCTCTATCTAGTTTACTCTATGTATGTGTGGTCTTCTAAATAATACTTCAATTCAGTCACATATTTTCAATGCCAATGGCAACAGGTAACAAAGGTTTGTGCGACATGTAGTTGTAGCATTACTATGACAGTGTGCGTGAAAGCAAGATACTATTTTTATAACAACATTTACTTTACCGTTGCGATGTACTAATTTAGGAACTTTAATATCCTCTATTATTGATTGTTGTTCAATTCATAATACTCTATTTGTTTGGGTTTACAAGTTTCATTAGTTTCTATTGACTTGCTCAGTTATATTGATATAACCAAACTGAAAAAGAATTGAAAGTGTCTTGGAATAAATCTATATAATTGTTTACTGCTTATATTTTAAAAAAAGGTTATTGTTTGATAGAAATGAGTTTCTCCTGGAGCCTTTTCATCAGTTTTCACATATTATCATAGTAGGACTAATGATATTAAAGGATCAACTTGATCATAATTTCTTTTCCGAGGTCCTTTTGAGCCATGAGATATTGCAAATAGTTAATTAAATCATTGCACTGGATATAGAAGTTATGATTTATGCCATCAAACGAAGGTATACTTAGACATGCCAACTATTTCTTTTTTGCAAAGGAGAAATAAACCTTGATCACATGGTGCACGCAACCTAAGTGGATGCACCACATTAGCCTCCAGATTAATCGGCGCGTACAAATAAAGTTCGTTCAGTTTTAATCATTAAACAACAATGCCATGAGTATCATCTCAATTGTATGCTACTAAAATATTTCTAAATTCTGCAATTTCTAAGTATATACTAACACATTCATGAAAACGATGGTAGCTAGCCTGTGCAGGGTTGATGACTAGTGGCATAAACTAAACTGCACATCCTACAGTTTTTTGGTCTGAAGTTGTACATATTAGTTCTACTTCATCAGATAACGTGCAAACACAATTATTTTCAAACTTTGAAGTAGATAAAATGGTTAGGGGGCACCCACACATATTCCTCATATGTACATGAGAGTAACAATCACATGTTTGCAGTCCCATTCAGTTGGAACAAATGAGAATTTGACCCATAGCCTCCATATTTGAGCTAACTTCGTATTAGAACAAATACAACTTTACACTGGCTGATCCTACTACAGTTTCTTGCATGTAAGAGGTTGAATAGAATTTGTAGATATGCCTGCCATGGAGAAATGCTTACTCTATGTATATGTAGATATGTCTGCATGATGATTCCTTTCAGCATTTAAAAATATTTTACATCACATATGGCAGAACTAAGTTATGTGTGTTCTGGGCATATGTCATGAATACTCTTGTGCTTCTCTTGGCTGCCAATCTCCCTATGAGCTTCGAAGAACTTGAGCTGACTGCACTTTCTACCAAATTCTTGTGTAATATTTTCAGGTAATCAGCCACCTAGTATTCATGGATGTGATGACTTTGGAGTGTTATGGAGCATTTGGTTGACTGCAGTATTTTGGATCAGCCAACTTAATTGTAATCATGAATCTTATGTGTGTTCTGGACCATTTGGTGTTCAAGTGTTATGGAGTAGAAATCCTGTGGATGTGACTTAAGTGTTTGGACCATTTAGTGTTTGAACTCTTTTAGACCATCAAATAAGGGTCCTTTTATGTGACTTGTGTTTTCTGGATGTTTGCCAACATGGCCAAACTTTGCTTTGTCAAGATTGACTTGAGTTTGAATCTGTGATCAATGATTGTGCAATATGTGTTCTTGATCTTGTTTGTGGATAAGAGTTGAACATTGTATGACATTTGAATCAGAGCAATAGCCAATTGTAGTTCTGGTAGTATACCATCTCACCAACAATTTATATGTCGGCAAAAACATTCCATTGGAGAAAGTGTCGGCAGAACTACACCCGTAGCCAGACAAACTATGTGTTGGCAATGCCAAAGACCTTTTTAGACAGACTAAGTGTCGGCAATGCTAAAGACCTATTTGGACAGACCAAGTGTCGGCATAGGTAGGGTGTATGTTGTCTTACCATCTGTCGGCATAGGTAGGGTGTAAACAAACAGACCATGTGTCGGCGTATGTAGGGTGTACATTGACATATCATCTGTCGGCGTAGGTAGGGTGTATGCCGACCAAAAAAGTGTCGGCAAGTGAACTTCTGTCGGCAATACCTTTGCCCACAGCAAGTCCTCCGACTATTTTGTCTTCTGTCAGCATATGTGTTAGCGGCAAATTATCTGTCGGCAAAGGTACCATATTCCAACAGATTGATGTGTCACCAAAACTTAACCGTGGTGTAGTGCTTGCAAGGGCCCAACTATTGATGATGGTGCGTGTTCCTGAAGGTATCTTGTAGCCTTTTATGTTGCAGTCGACCATGGAGAGGTAGGGCACAAGGAGCGGTGCGGGCATGTGGAGCCGAAGTGTCTCTTTGATGACCGCCTCCAAATAGGCCAAATTGTTGATATCATCTTCGGTAACCATTTCTTTTCCCTTTGGTATAGAACTCCTCAACTGATCTTGTAGCTTCTGCATGAGGTGGGGATTTTGCACGAGCCGAATCATCGCATATTCCAGTACTATAAATGATGTATCTGTCCCAGCTTCGAACATGATCTACAAACATATAGATACATATATAAGTATCGATGTCATATAAGCTTCCACATGTGTAGGCAATGTTTGTGACATCATACCGCCATCTGGGCTTTAATATGGTCTCTCGTGAGGTTGTACTTGTGTTGAATAGAAAGCAACACATCGATGAAGTCATTCTCCTCGTTGTCATGTTCTGACGTCGGCTTGCTTGCATGCTCATCGATGAGGTTATTGAGAAGGTCATCCCACATCTTGTTAACCTTTCGAGCTTTGGCACAAACCATCCTCTTGATGATGCCCAGCTTCACCAACATGGGAAAGTAGTCCTCCAGGTTAAATCCACCGATAAGCAATGCGTTGGCGTCGATGAGCTCATGAAAGAGTTTATCGTGGCCTTGTTTCCTGAAAAGCTTGCCGGAGACGACATGGCACACGATGTCACATGTGAAGGCACTAAGAAGGTCACTCAAGTCGATGGAGGTGCATTTGGAGGCTGCATCTCCAATCTTGGCCATGACCAACATCACCTGTGAAAATTTTAGTATGGCTGATGTGGTGAATAACGTGTAGCCATGCATGGTGCAATATATCACTTTCTTACTAGCATTAGGATAGATTTGCATCTAAGAACTATTGCTTTTTATAAACATGGTGTCCTTGTCCATAACATGACTATGAAAAAAGAGCTAGGCTTATTGGTGAGACTACTATATAAATCTATTGAGCTCAAATGAATATCATGCACAAAGAAAACAATGGACAGCATGACATGAAATGCAACACAATTACCTAAAAAGGTAAAGCAACAAAAACTTTATTTTTAGTTGAGCAACAAAAACTTATTGTAGTAGATATAATTCATGGAATAGTATTACCTTGATAGAAAATGAAACAAAAATAATAATACTATAATACTTTGGGAGAAGAAAAATGCTAAAATTCAAGATCTTCACACATATTACACGCAGAGCTTGCACTATACTAGTATTCTATGTAAGAAAAAGTGTAAAGTAGCGCAACTTCCATTAATTTAATTAAAGAGAAAAATAGTTATAGATAACTGATATTACTGTGCATCACATCACTTAGAATCTGACTCTCACTGTCCCCCCTAGAAATAATAATACTTCAAAGCTCAGAAAATAATAATTAATCACAGGATGGAGCCCATAATCACACCGCTCAGAAAAGCTCAAGATAATCCAATGGACAAGGAACCGACTGAAATGAAGAAAATGGGCTGCCTAAACCTTAGGATAGGAAATCCATAGAATATTTTGCTTTAAAACGAATGTGTAAGATGAATAGACAAAGACACTATACGGATGAAAGAATAATCTCAATCTTGGAGGGGAAGATAGAGACCGCTACCCTCACTCGGTTGCAAGTATTCAGGACCCTTTCCTCCTCCACAAGAAACGTCTCCTTCCTCCTCCCGTCGGTGCCGCCGCGGATCCGCCCCGCCTCCAATGGCCTTTGGCCTATGGAGGTGCGGAGGATCTCGGCCCCCCGCCGGCGGGAGGGACCCCGTTCTCATTTTTGCTAGGTAAAACGTCTTGGTTGGGGCTGTGTGGCGGTGGCGATGTCCCTCCGTAGTAATAATGTCTCCCACGTCCTATCTCCGCCCCGATGGTGCGAATAGCGTTGTCGGAGGATGTGTGGAGGTGTGTTTCCGTCGGATCTCATGGGATTCGATCGGTGTTGGTCTTCGGTGGATCTCTTTGGATCCAGTTTTTGTCCGTCTTCGTTCGTGTTGTTCCAGGTTTGATCTTTCCAATCTACAACTCTCTTCATCGGCGATGGTTGCTGCTCTGGTGTGTTGGTCCTTTGGGGCCTTAGCACGACGACTTCCCGACTGTCTACTACAACAAGGTTTTCCTGACTCTGGTGATGGAGGGGCAATGACGGCGGCGTGCCTTCAGCTCGCTTCAGTGCTTGTAGTCGTCGCTACGTGGTCCATAGACCTAGTTGTAATTTTTATTACCTCTTGTGTTCTCCATACAGTCATAATTGATGAATAGATTGGAAATTTCTTTTGCAAAAAAAAAGAAGGGGAAGATAGAAGATTCCAAGTTTTCTTACACCAAACAGTTTTCTAGGGGAGAGAATTTTACATAGAGACAATTTTTGTTGTGATTGGTCGTGTAAACCAACAGACTACCAATAACTAGGAGCACACATACCCACAAAAAAAAAACTAGGAGCACACATTTCCACGAGTCCCCCAAATATATTTTTTTTGCAAGTGAAAAAGCAGAAAAATACATAAACATTGAAAATGACAAAATGATTCTAGACAATAGGGGTAGGCCCCCCGAAACAATGACAAAATGTTTCAGCAAAAAATTCAGGCGACTGAAAAATGCCAAACATGCAATCAAATTGACGGTTTTACCTCGTGCTCGCGCGCATGGCGGTAGGAGCGGACCTTCCTGTTGGTGAGCAGGTGCGTGGTGGCGATCTTCTTGACCTGCCGCCAGTGCTCGCCGTAGGGGCAGAAGGCGACGTCCGAGGGGCCGCAGAAGAGGATTTCGGTGACGGGGGAGTAGGGCCGGGACGCGAAGACGTGGTCGTGCGTGCGCAGCACGGCCTGGGCAGCGCTCGGCGACGAGACGACGAGCGTCGGGATGGCGCTGAGGCGGAGGAGCATGAGCCCGTCGCGGCCGTGCTTGGCGGCGAGGTCGCGGAGGGAGACGTGCGGGAGGGAGCCAACGAGGTGCAGGTGGCCGATGATGGGCAGCCTGAAGCTGGGAGAAGGCAGCTTGCTCAGCAGCTGCTCTCTTGCGGTGGCCGTCCCAAAGCGGCGCACGACCAGGATGACGAGAAGAGGGCAGACGAGCAAGGCATAGACCACTAGGGCTGCATGTGGAGACGGAGACCTCGCCTGCAGCAGGAGTAGTAGCTCATGGAGGCTATGCTGCACCTGCAACATGGCTGTTCAGTTTACTGAATGATGGCCGTTGGGTTTATCTTCCAGAGCAGCCCCGCTGGTTTTATAGCTATAAGCTTGGAGATTACAGCGAGAGCTAGACATCTTTTTCAGTCCATACTTTGTTCAGGGGAACTGCAGGCCGATGTAGGGAGTACCAGTAAGAAGTGAAACGAATTTTCTACGGGACCAAGAATTTTCAACGAGAGGGGCTGCGAGCGCGTGATTTCGTTTGATCCCTATATGTTTGCTGCAGCTCCTTTTGGAACTTTGTTGTTATATTTCTCCTAAATTGGTGACTGTGGCCCTGTGGGCACGGTCTGCTCATTTTGCTGGGGCAGTGCGTGTGCTGATTATTCCCCCCGCGTACTTGTAACGGATTGGACCTCGTCTGGTTTCTTTTGGTAATCCAATTGGAACCGGGGCTTTGAGCCATTTTCATTAAAAAAAGAATGCAGGCCATGAAGACTAGTCTAGCTATAAAATAGGAGAACACTAGGACCACCCCACGGCAGTGTCGAGGACACAACATGCTAGGGATAACATTAGAATATTTTGCCTTATTACTAGGTTTCTTCATTCTAGTCTATAAAATAAGAGAACATTAGAATATTTTAGCGCGCCGCACAACCACGCGCCTATTGGAGCAAACCCAAAAACCAATGACCAGCTACAAACAAAAGGGAATGGGGCTCCACGACGACGCCCTCAAGAGGGTGATGACGCCAAGCGTCACCGCCGTCGAGCCTGAGAGACCGGACTAGAGTTTTCACAACGGAGCCCTGGTACCATGAGGAGACCAATAATATCACCTCCATGAGGGAAGCAACAGCCGTGGCTTCCCTATCATTGACGCCATAGCGCGGATCTTTCGCTCGGACCCTTACAAGTGACATCCACCTAACCAAAGTTGCTGACCCAACACGCCAGGGGCTGCTGCCGACACCACCATGCTTCCTGATCTAGACTAGGGAGCCATCACCGCCGAAACCATGGTAACACAAGAATCACCCGGTACCCCTGGCCTCGCTACCCACATAGCCAAGAGGAGACGCCACCAATGCCGCAATGCGGCCTGACGCAAAGACACCCATATAGCCTCACCATGCAGGGTCGCCACCTCGGCGCCCAGAATGACATGCCACACACGTTGGAACATCATACCGCCAGAAAGGCAGAAAGCCGCATAGATCAAGCATGAAGGTGAGCATTGTGCCCAAGCACCATCACGATCAGTACCGGACACCACGCGCAAAGAGAGTCCCTGGTTACAGTTGTCAGATCCCACTTGGATCTAGCTCCACAACCACGCCGGTTGCGAAGACCAACGGAAAGGGCCAACAATACCTCACAAACCACCTGCCTGCAACGTGTCTTCAGGCCAGCATCAACCCGTGTGAGGATGCCATGGTTGCATGTCTCCTCGGGATAGATCCGACCTAGATCCGGCCAAGGGAGCGGGTCCTTATACCATATGGCGTATTTTTCACTCGTGACCTATTCACCCATGATTTTAAATTTTGTATCTCTTAGATCTTTTGAATCATATATCTATTTATCATCCGTCTGGATATTACCGCTCCTAGTATTTATATATGTAAAACAAAGTTTAATCTTGAACATGTTTTGAATGTGGACACCAAAAGTGGGTTTCTCGGCCGCCGCACATGTTCGGTGCCTGGTAGGCAGATGGATGGGCAACTGGCTTCAATGTAGTAGGAATCTGTCATGTCACTATGTTTGGTCGCTCAGTGCCGGCAGTAAAGCGGCGCAGAGAGCGAGCGCACGAGGCATGAGCGGTAGGCCAGAATATGCACCTCAACCGCTGCACCGACGTGAATGTTACGCCGTTCGGTCGGCATGCGCCAGACCAGTGACATCCCCTCTTGATCGGCATGAATGCGGCGCGGAGAGCGGAGTAGCGACTAGAGCATGAAGAAAGAGATGGTTTTGTGTGGGTTCGGGGTGTCGGACGCCCACAAACCTCCTCCCTGTTTTCCTTCAGTTTGCGAAAATACAGACTCGTGGACCTATTCGTGGATGGACAACGTTGGATGGTACAAAGTGTTCAGACAGCATAATTCGAGCGTAAATGGACGAATTGATGTACCTAAGAGTATATCAACACAAGTTGCAGGCACTCAGCTGTGCGCGCGCGCTTGGATCACTTAATTTCTACTAGAGTTACTCATTTTTTCTACTACAAGATGATGGTTGTGAAGACGAAGTGCTAACGTGACGAGTGATACATTGGCTGAACTTTCTTCGTGCATTGCTCGTCGTACAGTCCTATGGCGATGGATTTGGACTTGTCTACCTACCAATGTACAATGTGAATTCAGGGTGTCGGACGGCCACAATCCTCCTCCAGGTTTTCCTTCAGTTTGCGAAATTACGGACTCGTGGACCTGGTCATGGATGGACAATGTTTGATGGTACAAAGTGTTCAGACAGCATGATTCGAGCGTAAACGGACGAACTGATGTACCTAAGAGTATATCAACACAAGTTGCAGACACTTAGCTGTGCGCGCGCGCCTGGTTCACTTAATTTCTACTACAGTTACTCAAGTTTTCTACTACAAGATGATGGTTGTGAAGAAGAAGTGCTAACGTGACGAGTGATACATTGACTGAACTTTTTTTGTGCATTGCTCGTCGTACAGTCCTACGACGATGGATTTGGACTTGTCTACCTACCAATGTACAATGTGAGTGAGAAACATGTCGAACCCCCACAAACCTCCTCCGGGTTTTCCTTTAGTTTGCGAAAATACGGACTCGTGGACCTGTTCGTGGATGGACAATGTTGGATGGTACAAAGTGTTCGGACAGCATAATTCGAGCGTAAATGGACGAATTGATGTACCTAAGAGTATATCAACACAAGTTGCCGGCACTCAGTTGTGCGCGCACGCCTGGTTCACTTAATTTCTACTACAGTTACTCAATTTTTCTACTACAAGATGATGGTTGTGAAGACGAAGTGCTAACATGACGAGTGATACAGTGACTGAACTTTCTTCGTGCATTGCTCGTCGTACAGTCCTATGGTGATGGATTTGGACTTGTCTACCTACCAATGTACAATGTGAGTACGGGGTGTCGGACGCCCACAAACCTCCTCCGAGTTTTCCTTCAGTTTGCGAAAATACAGACTCATGTACCTGCTCGTGGATGGACAATGTTGGATGGTACAAAGTGTTCAGACAGCATGATTTGAGCGTAAACGGACGAATTGATGTACCTAAGAGTATATCAACACAAGTTGCAGGCACTTAGCTGTGCGCGCGCGCCTGGTTCACTTAATTTCTACTACAATTACTCAATTTCTACTACAGTTACTCAATTTTTCAGTACAAGATGATTGTTGTGAAGACCAAGTGCTAATCGTGACGAGTGATACATTGACTGAACTTTCTTCGTGCATTGCTCGTCGTACAGTCCTACGGCGATGGATTTGGACTTTTTTACCTACCAATGTATAATGTGAGTTCGGGGTGTCAGACGCCCACAAACCTCCTCCGGGTTTTCCTTCAGTTTGCGAAAATACGGACTCGTGGACCTATTTGTGGATTGACAATGTTGGATGGTACAAAGTGTTCAGACATCATGATTCGAGCATAAACGGATGAATTGATGTACCTAAGAGTATGTCAACAGAAGTTGCAGGCACTCAGCTGTGTGCACGCCTAGTTCACTTAATTTCTACTCCCTCCGTTTCAAAATAGATGACTCAACTTTGTACTAGCTTTAGTACAAAGTTGGGTCATCTATTTTAGAACGGAGGGAGTACTACAGTTACTCAATTTTTCTACTACGAGATGATGGTTGTGAAGATGGAGTGCTAACGTGACGAGTGATACATTGACTGAACTTTCTTGGTGCATTGCTCGTCATACAGTCCTACGCCGATGGATTTGGACTTGTCTACCTACCAAGGTACAATGTGAGTGAGAAACATGTGTCTCGGTGGCGCGAATAGAAGTGTAAGCATCCGCCGCAGTGCAAAGTGCAAACAATGACACGTAATGTTCCTTTCTGAAATGTTTGCTGACTACTTTGAGGATCCTTTGTCCATTAGTGACCTAGCAAAGGAATATTTGGTAATCGCTAGCTTAGTTACAAACATGCGTCCTTCATGCTTCATGAACTCCACGTTTAGCATGGAATCCGGTCCCACCAATATGACTTCCCACATGCATGTTCTCACGATATAAACCTGGACAAAACTAAGGAAACGAAATGCATTGCATGCCAATTGTAGCACAAGGATGCAACAATAATTAGTGATTTTTGAATTGGTTTAATCAAGATTAAATATCACCTATTGTTTTTAACCTGCTTTGTCTGATTTTTTTCGTTTTGTTTTCCTTTTTATTTTATTTTTGTGTTTTACTTTTTTCAAATGTGCTAACCTTTTCAAATTCATGAATTTTTTTAGTGCAATTCATGTAATTATAATACGTGAAATTTTAAGAAATGTATGAATATTTTTTAAATATGCAAGCATGTTTTTATTTGTGAGCATTTTAAATATTTATTGTAATTTTCAAATTGATGAGCATTTTCTAAATTCACGAATATTTTTAAAAAATTACAAAATAAATCCATGAACTAGTATTCAAGAACTTTTTCTTCGAACAATAATAGAGGGATGAAGAAAGCGAGCTGAGTGTCACAAAAATGAGAAAAAAATTGTTGAGCTACTAGAGCCAGTGAGCTATCTTACCAAGGTTCAAGCAAACATGCGATAAGGCGCTGTTTCTGATTATTTTTGCAAACAGACACTCACATACGCGTCTAGTTCGGCTCGGCCAATCTTTCTTCCTTTTCTCTGTGTGCAAAACAAAAATATGCAAGCACGCCTAGATTTGAATGTCCGACCTCCTGGTCAATAGCACACTGCACTAACCACAAGAGCACAATCACCTCACGTGCTCAGCTACATCTTCTTCACCCTTTTCTTATTATATATGTCCTTTTCTTTTCTCTAATTTTCTTTTCTTTTTTATTTGGAATGTTTTTGTTTCGTTACTTTTTCTTTTTCTTTTTTCTGTTTGCTAAATTGAATTAACTTTTCTTTCCAAATTGAATGATTTTTTTTCAAAATTGATGAACTTTCTTCAAAATTAATGATTTTTTTCAAAAACAACGAACATTTTTTCAACAATGATGAACCTTTTAAAAATCGGATGAACATTTTTTTCAACAATAATGAACTTTTTTAAAATATAATGAACTATTTTCAAAATCCATGAACTTTTTTTTCATAATCGATGAACTTTTTACAACTTCATGAACTTTTTATAAACTCAATGAAGTTTTTCCTTATTCAATGAACTTTTTTTGCCAAAATCAAAGAATTGTTTCAAATTCAATGAACTATATTTTCAAAATCGATAAACTTTTATTCAAAATCGATGAACATTTTTACCGAAATTCTTGAACCTTTTGAAAGACCTGATTTTTCTCAATTATGTTTTTTAATATTTTTTTTTTGAAATGCGTGAACATTTTCTTAAAAGGTCAATAGTGAAGTTAATTGTCAATGGTCAACATCTCTAGTCATTGGTCAACATGTCCCGTCAATAGACCATACCTTTTTTTATCGGGAGCATCCCGAGCGAGCACTAGTGCTTGTCAATGATCAGGAGAGATCGCTCCACGTTGGTGGGCCGGCCAACATAGCATTGCGCGTGAACGCGAGTCGATAGGTGGCGGCAAAGGCACCCAATAGGAGCTCCCAACAAAATGAACTCAAGCTACATCCATTTTCGGCTCTTGGCCCATGTAAGCACTAGTACAAGCAATACCATGTGAAACGGGGCTTGAAGCGCCAATTAGGAAGTCCCCAGTAGCACCGTTCATTATTTTAGTGGTTCACTGTAGTCATTGGTTTACTATAGCAACCTAATATTGTAGCAGACTGTTGTACCATAGAAACCAAGTTATTTGGTCGCGTTATTTATCAAAAGTATTTTGAAAAAAATATTTTTTATAAAAAGTGTGTTTTTAATAACTTGAGCAATTTTTTGGAAATCTGACCACAGCTTTTGATAACATAGATATTTATTTAATTTGTGACAAGTTATTGGAAAATGAGATATATTTTTTCAAATTATGAACAATTTATGAGTGCACAAATACTTTTTGCAAATAAGAACAATTTTAAGGAATTTTTTGTAACTTTTGAATAAATTATAAATAATTTTGAAAAATGCAGGCTTTTTTTGAAGTTCTTGACAAAATAATTGAGAATGGAAACATTTTTGAATTTGCAAACAATTTTTGAAATTCAAAAGGAAATTGAAATATGAACATTATTTGGAATTTCCAAATATTATTTGAAAATGAAAATGTTAGAATTATGAACAATTTTGGAAAATTGCCATATATTTTTATGAAAAAAATTAAAATCCAAAAAAACTGGTCAGCTAGAAAACCCCAAAAATAACAAAAGAAAATATGCAAGAAAAAGAGAAATTTTGACCGAAGCCTTCTAGATGGTTTACCAAAAAAGATAAAAATTGGACAGGGGTCACTCCACAAGGTTGGCAAAACCGGGATTAGTAGAACCTATATGGGCGGATCCACCTCGCCCCTTCTTTCTGCGAAACAACGACTATTGGACGCAGTGAGCATCCAATAGGAAATGCCAATGCTTTATCTCTCCCAAAGCAGGTGCGGGCTTCCTACCGTCCATGTAGTGGACTGGCATGTTAGTAACTAGTAATGTTTGTCCGTTCGTTCAGTTTTTTTACTTCTGTTTGATGGAAATAAGAAGAATTTCCAACCTAAAAAAAGAAAACAGTGAAAATAGTCAAGCTCTGGATTTTCCATGTTCCTGAATGGAATTGACATTCCACATCAACGTAAAATGGTGAAAATCTACCATGCTCCAACAACATAATTTGCCATCCAAAAATGTGTCCGATCAGATTGCCATTCTGAGTGAACTGTGTATTATTGCCAGCTCATAGTTCGCTCGAAGGGGTGAGCGGGAGCAAACGCTTTGGAATTCATGTGCATAATCGGACATGCATGAGGGCGTTCAATCGGGATCGGCAATTCTATTACATTAGAGAAAATAAAACGAGTGTGTTTCTATAAGTTCTCTTCGCAAACTTTTAGGAGGAGAGATGTTTATACTTTTGTGTCAGCTTCCCACCATTCTCCGTGTGAGATTGAACTATGCACTTATTTTGCATGTAGTTATTAATGTGCCTTTAAGTTTTTTCATGGATTTTTGTTGAGCTTTTTTATGGTAATTTGGTACTCCGTGTACATACAGTGGAGTACCAATTAGATTCTACCCATGATTCAAGGGGACAATTTGGAAATTTCTCTATTGCTTAATTTGGTAGCAAACTCCACTTTTTTCACATCACATCCCTTTCTTCTCGATCAAGCCAAGTGTACACCTCCTCCTTCACCTCCCGACGAAGATTTTTTGTCGAAAGAGACCCTCTGCCGACTGGAATTGCCAAAAAAGACCCCCTGCGGACGAAATTGACAAAAGAGACCCCCTCACTAGTGGCGGCAGGCCCGGCCGCCACAACAGGAGGCGGCACCCCGGTGTATAACGGTGTGTGCACATTGCGTCGTGCCGCGACGGAACGGGCCGCGCCAGGTGGGCCCGGCCGCCACCGGGTGAGGCGGCCGCCGTTGCCGCTGTCGCTACCCGGCCGACAAGGCCTGCTGCGCGCGCGACGAGACAGCGGGCCCGGCCGCCACTACGTGAGGCGGCAGCGCTGCTTTCAGGCGCTGATTCCCGTGCGCGAACACTGATTCCCGTGCTTCACTTTTGTTGCTTTGCCAGGACGGATTTCACGGGCTCGCTGTTGCTAACTGGGCTGATTCCCACGCGCGGAGGACGACGAATTTCAGGCGCGGGAATCACTCTCGCTTTTGCTTCTTTTGCGTTAGCGGATGCGACGGCACTGCGAGAATCACGCTGATTATTGCTCCAGCGGATGCGACGGCACTGCGGGAATCACTCACTCGCTGCGGGAATCCGAGGCTGCGGAACCTGTTGTGCCGACACTACAGGGATCATCTTCCTTTATATAGTATGCTTCTGCTCCGTGCGCAAGCACACTGGCATCCTCTTCTACCTTCTGAGTGTGTAAGAACAGAGAGAAAGAAAAACTCAGTAGGCACTTTCACTCGTGATTTAGGGCGATTTGGAGTTGGATTTTGAATATGTTGAAGTTGAAGAAAAGATAGACGAAGGTAAGATCTATCCATTTTTGTTGGTTTCGTTTGCATGCATGATGTTTTTACTCTTTTTGTTTAGTTCATAACTATGTGTTATCTATTTTGTTAGGCATTATTTCATCACTTTTTGGAGTCATTTAGAGCTTCAGGAGTACGATTTGCCTAGCGAAGTGAACTACGAAGTTGAAGATCAAGGTATGAGCTTTGCGATAAATTGATTTTTTTGTGCATGCAAGGTGGTAATTAGTTAGTCTTTTAGCTCATCATTAGCTATGCAATGTTAGTGATTAGAGGTTAGAAATAATTTCAAACGACAGATGTAGCATTTATAATATATTTTTTAGAAGAGTAGGTTGAAGATGTTGTATCAATGTTAGGTGCGTCCATTAGTATTGACATGCAAGAAATCTTAATACGGTAATTAAGAAACACTTGTACTGTAATTGTTCATTGCATGTGGTATGTTATTTCATGTGGTATGTTTATTAATAAGTCTATAGTTAGGAGGCTGTAGGTCTAGTTTGTTATGTCGAAATAATCTAAATTTTATATGTTACGAATATGTGCTAATGTACTTGATGATGTATGTAATTAGGTAAAATAATTAATCTTAGTAGCAAACAAGGAGGAGATGACGTGATTGAAGAAATTGTGTTTCCATCTTCGCTGTCCCTTTTGAGGTGATGACCAGATACATGCAAGTGCTATTTTCATAATTTTGATAGCAGAAAGAAAATTCCGTTTGTAATATTGATGTTCATATGATAATAGGTTGACTCTGTTCATATAGTACTGGTGACGGAAATTTATTCGAACTATTTGGACTCTTAATTGCATTCGCAAGCACATCCATATTGGAGCTAAGGTATAAAATGACACCGTGATTTTGTTAATATTTTTTATATTGATGTACTGTTCCGAATAATGTGTGCATGTCGCTGCAAATATTATTATTTGTAAATAAATGATTGCTATCGTATGATATTTAAAAATTATATAAAGCCGGAAGAAATTAAATGTTTACTCATATGATATTAAAATGTTATTATCGTACTATTATGTTTAATGGTTGTTTGGATAGCTAGTAATTACCATCGGTTTTACTCTCGTAGACGAGTTTGAGAAAAATATATCAAAATTAGTTTTTAGTAATAGTCATTTTTACTCTCGTAGATGAGTTTGAGAAAAAAATATCATCAAAATTAGTTTTTAGTAATAGTCGTTTTTACTCTCGTAGACGAGTTTGAGAAAAAAATATCTTTAAATACCCGTTAACCAAATATTTGTAAGCAAATGATTCTAGAAACAAACCGAATATTTGTAACAAAAATACGGTTATTATTTTAGTCGTATGATATGTAAATGTTGTCATCGTTACTAAATGTTCGGTTACTAATTATTTGAAATGTAAACGTGTATGTTGGTTAGGTACTATGAAAAAATTAGTAGTGTACTATGGGAACGTCTTACGCGACGGTCCATTCGGGGTGGATGTGTCCTTGTACGAGTCGACTACAGTTGTGGTGAGAGACATGGTCAACGTGGGTTACGCAGCTGTTAGAAGGTGCATCCGAGCGGTGTTTGGCCCAGTGATGCAGGAAAAAAATGACAATAGAGGCCTTCGTCGTTGACGGAGGAAATGATGGGACAGTTTTCCGTTGGGGTTTGCGGCCCACAGGTGATCGGTCGTGGGGGTCGTACATGAGGTTTGCAAGCAATCCCAATAACTCAATGTATGGTCAGCCGATGGTGTATGTGGAGTTCATTTCAGTCACTGATGTTGCCGGATGCAGTAGCAGGGGTGGTGAGGTCGAGTTGGCCATCACATCAGCCCCTAGCATCGGCCCATCGGAACCGATGGGCGGCCAGCCTGTGTATGACACAGGATATTGGTCGGCGGCCGTTGACATGAGCGAACACGTGGAGGGATTGCCGGAGGCGCTAGATGATGATGATCATTCTTCTGCGTCTTCGGAGTCAAGCGGAGAAGAAGATGTTCCTCCTTAGAGGGCGGTCGCGGCGGCACTGCAACCTGGGTTTTTACAGGATATGAGCATCACCAACGAATTTCACTCCGCTTCTGGCCTAGGAGCGGGAAGCCTGGAGGTTGGGCAAGTTTTCCCAGATAAGAAGTCTGCTTACCAGGCAATGGGTAGCTATGCAATCGGCATCCACCGCCAGCATAGAGTGAAGCAGTCTGATAAAAAAGAGTTGAAGGTCATATGCATCCACACCGCGAAAGGTTGCCGCGGAAGAGTTCTTGCTAGACTGAAGCCTGGTGTATGTCAGTCATGGCATATCACAAAATAGTGGAGCATACCTGTGAGCAAACTGGGACTCTTTCAGATCACTGCAATGTGACGCAAAATTTGTGGCACAGACTATGGAAACAATTGTGCAGGGAAGTCTCAACATTAGTGTTAGGGCTCTGCAAAAAGATGCAGAGGATCTAATTGGATTCCCTGTTAGCTACAGCAAGGCTAGGCGTGCGAAGGAAAATATATTCAAGAACATGTATGGTACCTATGAGGAGGCATATTTGTATGCCCCTAGAATGCTTCATCAAATAGCAAGTGCTAATAGGGGGACTCAAGTTTGGCGGAGAGAACGTCCAAACCCAATGAACCCGGGTGAGCTAATCCTGGACCGCTTATTCTGGGCATTCGCCCAGACTATACAAGCCTTCAGGCACTGTCGCCCGGTATTATCTGTTGATGGTACCTTTCTCACTGGAAAGTACAAGGGCACACTATTGGTGGCGATTGCAACGGATGCAAATAATCAGCTTCTTCCTATTGCATATGCATTGGTCGAGAGCGAGAACAAAGATAGCTGGTTGTGGTTCCTGAGCTGCGTGAAGATTGGTGTCGTGAAAGAGCGTAAAGGTGTTTGCATCATTTATGATCTCAACACTGGATTATTAAGCGCTCTTGAAATAATTAAGGCGTCGGAAGAAGAGTGGGGCTGACCCGATCTAGAGGGAAGGTGGTGCATGAGGCATTTGGCAGCAAACTTTTACTCCAAATTCAAAAACAAGGATTGGTTCAAGTTATTCAAGAGGATGTGCATGCAAAAAACTGAAGCCAAAATGAATGCGATATGGGCAGGTATCAATGGTGAGATCGACCGCGTGGCCTTGCCGCAGAGAGAAGACCGGAGGGGTCGTAGGACGGCCATAAATTTGAGCCAGTGGATCACCGAGAATTGCCCTCATTTGGAGAAGTGGGCGCAGGCTCACGACACCGGGGCTCAGTATGGAATAATGACCAGCAACATGTCAGAGGTGTACAATGGTGTTCTAAAAAGGGGTGCGAGCACTGCCTATCACAGCCCTAATTGAAGAAACTTGGAACCAGACCCTGTCATACTTTGCAGACAGGGTCACCATCGCCAAAGCACAAGTTGAATTGAACAAGCCATGGTCCGAGAAGATGCAAAGACATCTGGACGAGAAAGCAAAGAAGTACCAAAGTCATGGCTGCAGGAAAGTGGACGCACTTAGGAATAAGTGGGAGGTCAATGTGCGAGCCAAGTACGTTAAGGGTCACCACAGAGGATCAAAAAAGCAAGCTGTCACCCTTGGCTCAACCTCCTGTGAGTGCACTTGTAACAAGCCCAAGCTTGAGGGCTACCCTTGCAGTCATGTGCTCCGGGCGGCTGCTGTTCAAAAAATCAGCGTCGAGCCATACATATCGCCGTACTTCAACATGTACAATCTGTACAACACTTGGAACGGTGAGTTCTGGGCTTGGGGCATTGATATGAACTACAAAATGTTGTGGCCAGATGAGCCGAAATGGGTTCCGAACGCCGGCTTGATGAGAACCGCAAAGGGACGACGTCAGTCTAGGCGTCATCGCAATGACATGGACCATAGCCAGATGGGAGAACCATGGCGATGCCGCGTTTGCAGGTGTCCTGGACATTCACGCAAAGACTGCCCGTATCGAGCCAACAACAACGCATGATGTTGATATACATGTACTCGCCATGTCTATTTATATTTCTACTCGTTATGTGTACTTATATTAAATTTAAATTGATTCTCTTTGTATTATTGTACTCCTGATGTTAACTCAGATAATTAATGTAAATCGTATATCTTTGTATTTTTGTACTCCTGATGTTAACTTCAGATAATTAATGTAAATCGTATCTCTTTGTATTTTTAAGTTAATTTTGATTTGCATTTGTATTTCTGTCTTCCTCGTAATTTATATTTGTATGTTTGTGTGCAGGTTGTGGGTGAAGTGCCAGTGCTTTTGCAGGGCCCCATGACGCCAGCCAACGTTGCCACCTATTTTTGAAACCAAATATTAAGCATGATTATCGGCCTTTCAGACTTCGAACCATAAAGAAAACATGGCCAATACACAATCATTTCCTTGCTCACCTTGACACTTATGGACTAGAAGGTTTTGCTAGGCTCACATGCGACGACCAAGTACGTTCGGACCCATCCCTTTTGACATCCCTCGTTGACCGGTGGAGACCTGAAACCCACACCTTTCACTTTCGTTTTGGGGAGCTTGCACCTACACTGAAAGATGTTTCTATGATCACTGCTCTACCAATTAGAGGTGAGCCGGTAGTCTCTCCACGAGTGTCTCCATCTTGGGCATTAGATATAGCAGCCCGTCTTGGGATTGAAATGCCAGAATCAAAACGTTCTGGTAACCCTCGGGGCATCCCACTCGCCTGGCTTTGTGATAACTTTCTTAATATATCTAGCTTCGCCAATGAGGAGACGAGAAAAAGACATCTGTTTGCGTATTTGTTGTGGCTCCTCGGGAATCTATTTCCAAATTCACATGGGGACGTTGTTGTCCCTGGTCTCATCTACATTGCAGAGAATATGGTAGATGAACCTTTACCCGAGCCGCCAAAATACAGCTTCGGTTCTGCCATGCTATCTCATACATACAGAGGCTTGTGTGATGCCACGCAAAAAACCTCTTTCGCACAAAAAGCTCCATTACTTTGTGTCGCCTATGAGTTTCTACAGTTGTGGTCCTGGGAATACCTCCCTATAGGACGACCTCGTATAGTACAACCCATATACCCATACGACTTTAGCGAGGGTGCTTGCGCAACTATGGCCACCAGGTGGACAAAGGCACGGAAACGTTGGTCTCCAGATATTGCAAAAAATTGTTACCCTATGTACCACCAGCAGTTTGAGATACTTGATGAGGCAGAAGTCACATGGAACCCGTGGACTCAGGACCAGCTAAAAATGGTCTTTGATGCTCGACACTTCAGACCAGGCATGTTGACCGATAGTGCATTCTGGCTGACTCGCTGCAACTTATTGTTCCTGTGGTGTGTTGAGCCTTACAACCCAGAGCGTGTAATGAGACAGTTCGGTCTCTATCAAGAAATTCCACCACCTTTTCCCAGACGTATCGACGAGGAAACACATAAGTAAGATGTGACATCCCTTAATAGTTAGTGTCATTTTTAATTTACTAATCTCACACTCTGTTACACAATTTGCAGGCTAACCAATATGGGCAGGGGTTGGAGTTTATACGATTGGAGGGAAGAGAACATTGAATGGGTACACAAGTGGGAAAATGAAGCGCTAGTAGATATAGTGCATCAACTTAGGTATATTTTATGTACATTAATTTTTTACGATGATCATACGATGCGTGAAGATGCTTTGCTTTCATCACAACGGTTTATGTAATTATTTAATTTTGTAGACCGTACGATGGAAGTACAGATCAAGCGTACAAGCAGTGGTACTGCATGAACACACGTGCTAGCCTGGCCAGTCAGCCAGCTACTATACCAACACATCTCACACAAGAGGAGCAGGCGCGGAGACATGTTGAGCTGCATGCAGCTTACTATCGTGACCAGATGGTAATCACTTGTAACTTTTTTAGGTCCATCATTTCATAATCATTTGAACTAAATAACATCCAAATATTGTTCAGCTTGAAAATGTCAACGAAGTAGGGCAGATGGCTAAGGATAGCATGCCGGCCCAGGGCCCATATCGCAAGACATTTCGGGAACTTTTGCAACAATTCGTGGCAAAGAAGCTCAGATGCGGTAGAGGCGACGACGTTGTCACTGGAGTATACATGCCGGTAGCGAGGCAGCCAGACCGAGTGCGGCGCCGTCGTCCAGACCGAGCGAGGCGCGTAAGAGCCATGAGCAATGGGGGGAGGGTCCGAGTACTAGAACGACATTGCCACGACATGACTCATCTCTGCCACTGCATCGCTCTTCTTCGATGCAGCTTCGTCAGGGGCAGACATCTCAGGACCATGGCACGGGTTTGGATTCGATGCCCGAGCAGTTTCTTTCCCCTAACCCATAAGCGTACACAGGATATGATGCATACACCCAAGGTGAGGGATCTCAGCCGTATCTCTCCACGCGAGGGATCCCCATGCCCGAGGAGACTCGTGTACCAGATTTAAACCAGCACCACGTACAATGGCCAGACAGTATAGGAGAGGGATATGCTCAGGTAGTCATGTTTACATTTCAATGCATTTACAATGATATCATATATTATCCTCTAACAGTTTGTTTAAAATGTTTCTATGTGCAGGACACACCTGATGTTAATTGGGGCGATGAGAACACCCAACGCGGCATCAACACAGGCCTCCGGGGAGCATCACATGATCATGGCGTCAACACAGGCCTCCGGGGAGCATCACATGATCATGGCGTCAACACAGACTTCCGGGGAGCATCACATGATCTTGGCGACCTGGTTACATCATTAGTTACAGAGTTCTTCGGAGGGGACATCATTGGCCCATCTTTTATCCCCGCGGAGTCATAACCATACGACTACAATTACGCTTCAGGTTCGCAACAAGGATTCGCGACTCCACCACCTACGCACGACTCGCAGACACATGAAGCCGAATTGGAGTACGGCCGCGGTCTTCGTGTGACCCGGCCACCTAATCGCTTGTCGCCTTCCGGTCGTAAGGAAAGGCCAGGTGGTCGTCGTAAAGTAGGGTGATTCATCTATGCACGTGTACAATTTATGTCTGTATCAAACTTTTCGATTTGAACATCTATGTATGCTAAAATAAAAATGCACCAGTCAGGAACAATTTTTCCCGCCTATATCTCCCGCCATACTATCCCGCTGCACTCTTTTGCTTATGTTAGGCCGAAATGAATTTTTTTTTAAACTTTTGGCTGATGAATACTGTGCAACCATTGCCTGTCTTAGACATTGAAAATATATATTTTCAGGCAACGCTTTCCCCTCAATATTTTCCCGCCAATGCTTTCCCTCCATATGTTCCGCCACCCGTTTCCCGCCAACCCCTTCCCGCCATATCTTCCTGCCACCCGTTTCTCGCCATATGTTCCCGCCAACCCTTTCCCTCCATACCGCAGTCGTTCTTTCCCGCCATTTTCTCCTCTTTACCTATAAAACCCTGTTCAGACGGAGGTGCATAAGCATTCAAGTGTAGTGTAGTCGAGATGTCCCATTATCCTTTCGATCGTAGTTTTCACCCTGGGATGAGCAGCACTTTCTGAGGCTAGCTACCGATTTCAGGATGGACAATAGGATAGTTCCATGGGACGAACTCACCGGTTGTGACACCATAATGAATGAGTTGGCTCACCAATTACGTAGGTCTGGGTGGCCTGAAAGGACCTATGAGGAGGTACGTAAAGAACTTCTTAGGTTGGATGCAAGGTGGAAGAAGGTAGTGGAGCCAAAGAGTGAAACTTTTAGAAGGACTGCAGAAAAGCATCCATTTTTATGGACTGAGGAGAGCGAGGACGAAGATGATATCTTCATGCCGCCGCTTCCGGGTTCTGCATCGTCAAAGGGCAAGAGTTCTGCATCGTCCAAGGGCAAGAGTACTGCATCCACGAAGGGCAAGAGTTCTTCATCGTCCAAGGGTAAGAGTTCTGCATCCTCGAAGGGCAAGAGTTCTGCATCGACGGAGGATGACAATGATGACTTCATGTAGTTTTTAAGCTGTATTCCAGTTGTACCGTTTAATTCAGATGTACTTGCATTATTAGTTTGTACTCTCTTATTGTAAGGCAATATGTTCTATCTTAATTTCATTTTGTAGTTGTTGCACGATGTTCGATAATTATTGGAGGAAAAGAAAATGCCACTACTTTATTCTAAAACTATATTTTTTTCCACCACAACAAGGTACAACTGAAAATAAGATACAACACGACAAGGTACAACTGAAAATAAGATACATCGTAGAATTTAAATAAAGCTACATTCAACTACTGAAATAAAGCTACATTAAGCTGTAGAAATAAAGATACAAATGATTGCGAAATTTAAAATACTACCACAGGAATCTACTGAGTCCAACGTGGATATTTTCCTTTTCCATCGCCAGCTTCTTCTGCTGCCTTGGCCTGACGAGCCCTTTCTTTATTTCTCTGCCTCTCCGCCTCACGAGCCTCCTTTCGCTGTCGTTCTTGCTCCTCCATGCGACGAGCCTCTTCCCTGTTTTTCTTTCCTAAATCCTGAAAAAAAAAACGGTGTTGCTCCGCATAATATTCTTTTAACTCTCTCTCTTGCTCTGCTTTCTCCTCAGCTTCCGCCTTCTCGCGTCGCTCTTCCGCATAGAAACTATTCCACGCACGGCGACTTCTTTCACGAATCTCAGTCACTGCCGAAGCCGGCATTTCCGTGTCAATCCAACGATAGTACATGCACAGAGGCGGAGGAGACTACAACAATAAACAAGAATGTTATTAAAGAATCTATCAAAATACCAACAATATCTATTTGTGATGGTTAAAGCATACCGGAGGCTTGTCGTACTCTGAAATAGCTATGGGTGGATCTTCCTCATAATTGGCGCACATGAAAAACTTCATGCCCAACCAATCTGAAAAATCCGTAACCTCCTTCACCATGCAAAGATCGCCACACCAACACCGCAGGACTGCCACCCCCGGAGGCAAACTTGCATTCTTCATTTTCCTCGGCCTAATGCTTTGATCCGATCAAGGCAAACTCATACCGACTGAAAAAATGTGTTACACACTTTGCGCGCTGCCGATTTCGAGGATGGCTGGACGAGAGCCTCGGTGTCTCCTTTTATAAGCTCAGACGATAAATGATGGCGAGAAAATTAAGCAGGGATATTTACGATCCCTGTAGTGTCGGCACAACAGCTTCCCGTAGCCTCGGATTCCCAGTGCCATCGCATCCGCTGAGGCAAAAGAAGCAAAGGCAGGATTGATTCCCGGGCGAAAGAACCAAAAGCGTCCATATTCCCGCGCGCGTCAGAGTCACAGCCCTCACTGTCGCGCCTCGGAATCAGCGCCGTTTGCGCACTATCGCGCGTGCAGCAGCACAGGACAGGCCGCCTCGGCCGGTGGCGGCGTGGCCCACCCGCTGGGCCCGCGCGCAGCAGGCCTTGTCGGCCGTGTAGCGACAGCGGCAGAGGCGGCCGCCTCACCAAGTGGCGGCCGGGCCCACCTGGCCTCGCCCATTCCGTCGCGGCACGCTACACTGTGCAGATGTCGTTGTGCCCGGCACGGCCGCCTCCTGCGGTGGCGGCAGGGCCCGCCGCCTCATGGCGTGGCGGCAGGTGACACGTGTCGCCTGCCGCGCCTGCCGCCACTTGTGAGGGGGTCTCTTTTGTCAATTTCGTCCGCGGGGGGTCTCTTGTCAATTCCAGTGGGCAGAGGGTCTCTTTCGACAAAAAATCCCCGACGAAGGGCGCACCTCCGGTGGCTCTTCATTGGCCACCTGAGTGCCTACCGGCCTTAGCATGCTGCCACTTCCCTTTTTCCATTTGTGTTGCCGCCACCATGTGCTATTCAACATTTCCACGTCTACGACGCCCACCTCTATATTCTTATCAATGTTTGCCACCTTTCCTCGAGGACCAGCCAAACACACGCAGTTCTCTAGCGATTTTTTGCTTAATGTCAACACATGTATCTACCTCCTCACATAACTATTAAAATTATTGTGGTTCATCAAATATCTTCCTGGGAGCTTGCCAGTTATTATACATGTGTTTACTAGTACCTCCACACATGAAGTTTCTACATGTAGTTTCTCGATGCCGGAGAAACTCATTCTTGGTAAATCATTATAAGATATGTTAATCCACGGGTATTTGATACTAATTCAGAATGATCTTTGATAGATGAATTGAAGTTTATATACATTGTTGTCCTTGTCATTTGTTATCTTTTGATTTTTATGAATCTTATATTGTTGGAACCATTTCTTTGCTTCCGATGCCTCATACGTTAAATGTTAGATGTCAAAATTATTCTTTTACTTCAAAATGGTAATAGTTTCAAATTTTTGAATATGGGTGTTGTGGAGCTCCATTTAAATTTATGTGTACCCTTAATTATAGGTCAGATGCTTTGATCACTACAATTATCAGTTCACAATCGATGTTCCAAATTCCATATATTTCCTTCAAATTTAATAGAGTTGTTTTGCTATCAAAATGTTGTGTTTTTATGGCTAGACATTATTCATTTAAAAGAACAGAATGTGGCAATACTGAAAAATGGCAGCAACTGGCATGTGACTCGCAGAAATTGCCATTTTTCGTCTTACAATCTACTTGAAAAGGGTGTACATGATTGTCAAGGCGGTCTAATGCCATCCACATCATTGTACTCATACCTAATATATTAGATTATACCCCCACATTGCTGCGTAATTTGGTTGTATGGAGATGAATATTTAGATTAATAATGTGAAACCCGAAACTAAAAATACATATGATTCATTTTATTTGATTATTATTGTATAGTTCTAAAATATGTTTGAATATGAGTAGCATAAATGGAAAGGAAGCTTATTCCCATGCATGGTTGCATGCTGAGTTGGGACTTTTACTTTGCATGGTTAAATATAGAGGTGACATGTTTGCATGTTGAGAGAAATATGTAGCTGACGATCATCTATTATCTATATACGAGTTGTATTTGATTATTCTACAGTTTTACAAAATTTCTATCAGAATATAAACATCTAAATACCCAATAAATACATCATGAAAATATATTCCATGATGAATCCAATGATGTTGCTTTGCTATCAAGTATTTTGATATATTTTTATATAATTTGGGTCAAACTTCAGAAAGTTTGACTTTAGAGAATACTAATACGCAAAGTATTTGAAAACAGAGGGAGTATGTAGTCTGGTGGTGTAAGTGATAAACGTGCTCATTTTAGTCCGTAGTAGCCCTGAAGACTGGACAACTATGGTAAATGTGAATTGAGTTGTATGCGGTTCAATGATATTTGGTAATATCCATCCAAAACATGATTTGTCTTCACCCTCACTGTTGCTCCGGGGGAAACCCGATCCCTAGATCGGGCGGCGGCGACACTATGGTGGCATATCCTTCCTGAAGGCGCCACCTTGGAGTTTCTGGTTCGTCATGCACGACTTCTCTTCATGGTGACCTGTTCACCGGGGAGGGCCCAGGAAGCTTCAAGCGGTGCTCATTTTGATTGCTTGGAGTAGTAGGGGTTTTTGTACCTGCTCTGTTCATCCTTGTATCTTGCCTTGAGTGTGTGTGTTATGGTTCCGGGCGTGTGAGTTTTGTTGAGTTGTATGTTTGGTCGTTGCTTTATGTATAAAGTGGGGGCGGGCCTTTTTCAGTGAAACATGATTTCTCTGTAGATCACAAACTTGATTCATTTTTTTCCAAATGAATTAAATTATAATGTCATCTTTGATTTATCCTTTTTTCAGTAATGCCATCTTTGATTCAAGAAGAAACCCAAATTTATTTATTTTGCTAATGGCTAAGTTGTGCGTACCTGAAAACACGCATGAACACTATTTTCCGTAATATTGAAGCTACCATTTGTTAATTTCTCTTCTTTGCCCCTCGCTCTAGTATTAGCCACCAACCTCCAATTAGCCTGTTGCATGCTACATCTTGTCATTCTTCATTTACGCTTGATTTGTCGATCCCTCAGTTATACCTTAAGCCTAGTAATGAGCCTTTAGCCCAGTAATGTGTTATCGATAGCATCGATTCTTTGCTTGATTTTTTAAACCATACACCTATGCTGCAGAACTACATGCATGCATATGTCGAGGTTACGACTGTTGCCTCATCTCAAGGTGTTTGCCGCGGGTTGATGAGCACATATGATTTGCATGTATACAATTTTGTTCGATTTTTTGTTGATTTCATTTCTTCTTATTAATCACATTTACCACATTGAGTCAACAAATTATAATTCGGAGGTCATAATCATGGTGATTGGCATGTGTGAACGAAACGGATACATAAAGTTGCGTCATTTATCAATTATTTTTGTGGGCGTGTTTTTTATAATATAAGTACATAATTTTGTGTAAATAAACAAACATCTACTTAAAAAGCATGGCAATGAACATGCTTACTCAGCTAGTCAATACGGACTAACATGTTATTCATCTAGGAACTTCATAGACAAAGCACATCAGGAGGAAAAGAGAAAATCAATGGTGTCCACCTCACGGCAGTCGTCCTGAGCAATCTCCAAATTATTCAAGAAAGCAACCGTGTCTGGATTTTAAAAGGGCAAGTTGTCACAACTCATGATGACTCGTTGATGTGATGAATTGCACCATCCTTGTAATATTAAGCATAGTTTGTCCGAATCTGAGTTGCTCAGTGATTTGTTTTAACATGACGCCTTTTATCTCATCTTTTCACATGAAAGATAGGAGTATATAATAGACCTGAGCTGTTGATTTCATGAAGTAGTGGGGTTGGTTAACTCTTATTTTCTTATCTCCCATATAAAAAGAGAAGGTAAGACTGTTTATGTTAAAATTACTCATCCTACTTACATCCATGATGTGTAAACCCGGCAAACCTCCCCTGAAAGCTGGAAACACTTAAGCCAAAAATATCGAAGCTCTCCTCAATTATTTGCCTGGCTTAGCTTAACAAAATGAGACCCTGAACCGGTCTCCCACATGATGTCGCTTTCTGCCGTATCTCAGGTTTCCTCGGTAGATAGTGAGTGAAAGACAAACTTTGCTAGCTACCTCTGTTCGTATCTCTCTCTAGTATCTTGGAAGCAAAGATCCCATGCTCTCGCTACCTTTAGCCTATTTATACGGCCGGTTTCTTCTCCTCTTCTCCCCGTACTAGTGCAGCTGCAGCTAGCACTTAGCTCCTGTGTGTGCCAGCTAGCTCTTTGCTGCACGTACGAGATGGCCGCCGCTAAGCCTGATCTGCCGCCGCAGCAGGAGGAGCACGATGACAACGATGGCATCAGCATGGAGAAGATGACCACCGACGAGACGTCGTCGGGTGAGACAGTCCGCAACTACCGCGGATGGAAAGCCATGCCATACGTCATAGGTGAGCTTTGCCATGCCAGCTACCTGCATCTGTCTGTTTTGCTTGAAACAGTAGGACGATGTTCTTACTACACACTGCCATACGTCATAATTTATAGGCATGTACATCTACCTGTTGCTTTTTCAACTATTTTAAGGCTTCTAGACATGATTTTATTTTTAAAAATTCCGGGCTGCATTGAGCCAGGATCCAAAAGCTTTTGTCATGGTATATGAGTACACGAACAGAACAATTTCGGCAAGTTCAAGCAAGTATTGCATGCATATATCGTATAAATTTTGTGATCTGTTATTTGCTTATGCAAATTTAAGTTTGCACTCGCAAGAATCCGTGGACTTGACTATCTGTATCATGTCTCCTCGTCATTCGGCTAGACCTTGGATAAGGCGCGTCTTTTGTCATGATAGTCATTGTAGGATTGATTGCTAATCTCATTGGTTATTGTTGTAAGAGGAAAGACATTGTATCAGCATATTGACTTTTCTTCTATAAAAATGATAAACATTAATTACTATGGTATATTCAAGAAAAAAAGTTATCCCTAAAAAATGGGATCTGTACGATAAACTTTGCTGAATTACAACTAGTGACTAATTAAAAGGGAGATTAGAAAGTAAATAATGAAACATGTAAAAGTAATGATTTTTTTTACAGGGAATGAGACGTTCGAGAAGCTTGGCACGCTCGGGACACTATGGAACTTGCTAGTGTACCTGACGACAGTGTACCACATAAAAAGCGTCAACGCGGCCACCATACTCAACTTCTTCTCCGGCACCAGCAACCTCGCCACCATCCTAGGCGCCTTCATCAGCGACACCTACCTTGGCCGCTACACCACCCTGGCCGCTGCCACCATCGCATCATTCATCGGCATGGTCCTGCTCACCCTCACTGCCGCGCTCCACTCCCTCCACCCTCCTGCATGCGCTTCCGAAGGACAATGTGAGGGTCCCACCCCCTCCCAGCTTGCTGCGCTCATGGTATCCTTCTTCTTCCTCGTTGTCGGCGCTGGCGGCATCCGCCCTTGCAACCTGGCATTCGGGGCCGACCAGTTCAACCCACGTACCGCCGATGGCCGCCGAGGCATCGCCAGCTTCTTCAACTGGTACTACTTCACCTTCACTATTGCCATGATGCTCTCTGCCACCGTCATCATCTACCTCCAGAGCGACGTCAATTGGGCGCTGGGCCTCGCAGTGCCTGCCGTGCTCATGGGCCTTTCCTGCGTTCTCTTCTTCATGGGCACACGCCTCTATGTCTGCGTTCGCCCCGAGGGCAGCCCGTTCACCAGCTTCGCACAGGTCCTCATCGCCGCCACCCGCAAACGCCGCCTCCGGCGATCTCACAATACTTTCGAGCTTTTTGACCCGCCACACCAGAGCAAGCTCGTCTCCAAGTTGGCCTACACCGACCAGTTCACATGCCTTGACAAGGCCGCCATGCGAACCACCAAGGATGTACTTTGCTCTGATGAGAAGACGTCGGCGAACCCATGGCGGCTATGCACGGTGCAGCAGGTGGAGGAGGTGAAGTGCCTGGCACGCATCATCCCGGTGTGGTTGTCGGGTATTGTCTACTTCGTGGTGATCACCCAGCTAGGCACCTACGTCGTGTTCCAGGCGGCGCAGACTGACCGCCGGATCATCAAGTCTGCCAGCTTCCAGATCCCGCAGGGCTCCTTCATCGTCTTTCAAATGCTTGCCCTCACGGTCTGGATCCCGGTGTATGACAGAGTGATGGTGCCGACACTTTTTCGCTTCACCAAGCGTGAGGGCGGCATCACTTTGCTCCAGCGGATCGGCATCGGGTTGGTGCTCTCCGTGGTGACGATGCTGGTGTCGGCAGCCGTGGAGCACCGTCGGCGCCGGACGGCTATGATGTCATGCTTTTGGCTTGTACCGCAACAACTGTTGGCCGGACTGTCGGAGGCATTTACCGCCATCGGGCTGATCGAGTTCTACTACAGACAGTTCCCGGAGAACATGCGAAGTGTAGCGGGGGCATTCTTCTTCCTGGGGCTCGGGCTGGCAAGCTTCGCAAGCGGGCTCATGGTGATTGCGGTGCACCGGGCGACGAGCAAACGGGACGGGCGGCCGGACTGGCTGGCGCAGGACCTAGATGAGGGGAGGGTGGACCTATTCTACTTGGTCACGGCTGCCATCGCCGCTGTCAATCTGATCTATTTTGTGGCCTGCTCATGGTGGTACAGGTTCAAGAAGTCCGACGGTGACGTCAACGCCGGCAATGATGTGGAGCTTGATGAAAGCTCAAAGACTGCCGTGAATCCGGCGCCGGTTTAGTTTAATCTATCATGATGCATAGATTGGTAGATTAATGGACAGTTATATATGTATGATTGTTGATCCTTGGGAATCAACATACACCCTAGCGTTCGATGGTATATAGGAGTATGTGGGAATGATCAAGCATGCATTGGACATGTGTGGTATGAGTGTGATGAGGAATGCACAGCATCTCAAAGCAGAGCAGTCTTCTGATGTTGATTCACGCACAAGCTCACCTTGCATGATTGCTTGCATCCATCATGGATTGATGCACTACGTACGTACAGTGACGACTGGCTACTACTTCCGCCGAGTTGTACTCATCAACTTGTACTTTCAACCTACTAGAAGAACACCCGTGCGTTGCAACGGGGCCATATTAACTCTAAGAGTTCAATATTACGACATTGGCGACCTTTCAATATTACGACCAATGCCACAATTGGGATAGTCTTCTCCTAAAAAATCTGTATAAGCCCCGTCTATACTCCAGCTGATTTCATCATCTAAACCGGACTAAATATTATAAGTTTACCCATGTGAAATTATATATCAAGTAATCAGGTAAACAAGTATAGAAGTAGAACGAGATGTAGATGTAACCTGGTCTTCCCAAAACAAACAGTAAGCAAAATGAGAATGATAGGTGTGGGGGTGGTAAGGCCAGGGCAACAAAGATGGGAGCAAAGAAAAACTCCAGCCCCACGACCATGGATGCCGCTGCTACCACGGACCTAAGTAAATCAAAATAAGATGAAACACAAATAAGGGTCTGAGAACTTAACTCCGATCGGATCCTCAGAAGCTGAGACGGGTGGATAGGATCAAGCAACACCTGCACCTGCAACAATTTTCAGCGACAAAAGGGTCAACATATTGGATTTTTAAAACAAAACCTGCACCTACACAAGTATATGTTATATTAACACAAGTGCAGATCGTGTCCCACTCTTCACTTTGTTTACACAAATGTTTAGAATAACAATCTTGGCGAGTGATCTCAACCGGGTTTGATCGGCATGGCGCGCTGCTCATTCTTCCAGTAGTGGGTGCTGAGAGGAAGGATCCCGAACCTCCGCAACTTGTAGCTATCGAAGTGCCTTCCGCAACTTGTAGCTATCGAAGTGATATAGCTCATAACCATGCATGGATGCCGCTGCTGCCACGGACCTAAGAAAACCAAAAGAAGATGAAACACGAGTAAGGATTTGAGAACATAACTCCGATCGGATCGTAAGAAGCTGAGGCGGGTGTGGATAGGATCAAGCAACAACAATACAAGTGTCCTTCACACGCCATGTCCAATACTGAAACAAAACAAATTGCATTGGTGTAAAACTACAGCTATTAGCTCTTTCACCTTGTCACACAGTCCCTTCAATCCACGAATATCAGCAACAAAAGGATAAACAAATTGGATTTTTAAAACAAAACCTGCACCTGCACAAGTATATGTCATATTAGCACAAGTGCAGATCATGTCCCACTCTTCACTTTGTTTACAAAAAACTTCAGAATAGCAATCTTGGCTAGTGATCTCGACGGGGTTCGATCGGCGTGGCGCGCCGCTGATTCTTCTAGGAGCCAGTGCTGAGAGGAAGGATCCCGAACCTCCATTGTCGATCGGCCGGAGGTGCATCGTCCTCCGGATCAGAGTGTGGACGGGATCGAGACGGTAGGGGTTGAGGAATTTGTAGGACGTGAGGGTTTAGGGTGGGCAGCACGAGAACTCACCCATATCTTGGCAGATGGCAGGCCCGAGGTGCGGTCGTGTTCATGCTTCGGGGACTGCCACGTGTTGTCCTCGCCGCCATCAGCGACGCCGCCGCCATCGCCTTTCGCCGCCACTTCAGCGCCGCGAGCGTGGGACTGAGGGACGAAGGGAAGGGAAGGAAGCGAATTGGCGTACCTATGTTTGGTATGGAGATCTTTTGGTATGTAAAAATAGTCGGCCTAATTATTGTTACGATTCGTTCGATTTGTTTCCATCTACGTTACGATTGATTGGTAACATACTATCAATTCCTGCCCGTTTATAACGTGTCTAGTTAGGAAACTTTGAAAATGTTAGGAATGTAAAAATAGTCGGCCTAATTATTGTTACGATTCGTTTGATTTGTTTCCATCTACGTTACGATTGATTGGTAACGTACTATCAATTCCTGCCCGTTTATAACGTGTCTAGTTAGGAAATTTTGAAAAGGTTAGGAATGTAAAAATAGTCGGTCTAATTGTTGTTACGATTCGTTCGATTTGTTTCCGTCTACGTTACGATTGATTGGTAACGTACTATCAATTCCTGCCCGTTTATAACGTGTCTAGTTAGGAAACTTTGAGAAGGTTTGGAAAGTGTTTATTGTAAGGGTAAAAAAATCAACATGAGGAGGAGCGATCGTTGGGTTTTTTTGGCACCGGTTTTTTTTCGCAGAAGGATAGCGAGTTAATGGAGGTGGGAGGATGACGAAAAAAAACCAGCGAAAATAAACCGCACGGACTATTCATCAAGTCGTCCATTAGGAGTAGAGATTTTCATGCGCTTTTGCTTTTGGTAATGTACAAAAGACGGTCAATAGATAGGCCAATCTACTCGTCAAATTCATCTACAGCAATCGAATCAAATAAATTATCGGCATGGATGGATGCATGGATTACACATATTTTGTATGAAGACCAAACGAACCTTGCCGTCCTCCCAAAACTTCTCACAGCGGAGCTTTATATTGAAAAAAAATAAGGAGGGGCCGAGACAAGACCCGGGCAACCGTGGCCCGGATCATGATGCCTTAATTCTTTGATGATTGTAACATGTTTAACCTCGTATGATGTTGTTTGTCATGTTTGACCCGGGGCTCACTAGGGCCCTCACGCCCTTCCCTATCCTTGTCGATATCGATCGGTATCACTCTCCTTGTCGATATCGATCGATATAGATCAAGGAACGGTGGAGTGCGCAGCCGGCTGCTAGCCAAGCTTGACCAAGCGAGCTGCTAATGTTTACCCCGTTGTTGTGTCTCGGTTGACGTGGACATGGACATGCATGTCCACCTCCATCAACATACAAGTGTGAAGTACTCCCTCCGTCCGAAAATACTTGTCATCAAAATGGATGAAAATGGATGTATCTAGAACTAAAATACATCTAGATACATCCATTTCAATGACAAGTATTTCCGGACGGAGGGAGTATTAGATTGGTAGATTAATCAACATAGATGCGTGTCCACGTTGTTGTGGCTCGGTTGTTTTGATGCTTAACGAAAAGGAGGTTTTAGATAACTACTACTCCCTCCGTTCCTAAATAATTGTCTTTCTAGAGATTTCAACAAGTGACTACATACGGAGCAAAATGAGTGAACCTACACTATAAAACATGTCTACATACATCCGTATGTTGTAGTCTATTTGAGATGGCTAGAAAGACAATTATTTGGGAACGGAGGAGTAGTAGCAGTACATGTACCTAGCTAGCCCAAAACCTACATTATGTTTAGCTGACTTACTCGCAGATACGTACGTTGCATCCACACTCTATCGACTACTAGCTAGTTAGCTTGCCTGATACTGACC
This sequence comes from Triticum aestivum, assembly GCF_018294505.1. NCBI lineage: Eukaryota > Viridiplantae > Streptophyta > Magnoliopsida > Poales > Poaceae > Triticum > Triticum aestivum. The sequence continues at coordinate 20,975,380 of NC_057797.1, read as the reverse complement.
TCTTGCGTGTTAATCACTATTCACCTTGGCCTCCTACATGCCTGGCGACATGTATAGCTCTATCCATGCATTTGGGCCAGCCATCAGATTTGAGAGACTAACGTAAACTATAGTACCGTGAATTAATGGTGTTACACAAAAAGGAGATTTCTATTACATAAAGATCCAGCAAAGCAAACACCTCTTTTCAAACTCGGGTAGAGAACCAACACTTGTGTTGGAGTTGTGTCGAATATAGTGTACGAGGTAGGTTACAGTTGGACTTGTAGTTGTATTGTGTTTCGATAGGATATGAAGTCGTGTCCTAATAGGACACTTGTATCCTAGGCCTCTCTTATATAGCGGGGGTAGACACACGATGTAACCTATGCCAACATAATAGCACCAGAACGCAGAGGAAGCCGGCGGCATGTGCCGGTGTCCAGGGCAACTGGTTGCGGTATTGTGACGGTGTCACGGGGAGGAGCGCCCGTAGTCAAGCCCCGGGGATGTAGCCATATCGGTGAACCTCGTTAACAAATCTCGGTGTCGTGCCTCATGTGATTGCTTGGTCTTCGGATGATCGATGGTATGCCTCGGATTATTCTAACAACTTGAAGAGGAGGTGATCCGCCATTTCCTGCACCTCTGGTTGCAGAAAGGGCATCAATCACAATTGGACCACCCTCAGCGTTGGAGCCTATCCGCTGTCAAAATTCTATTTTGAGTGACTATCCAAGCGAATAATTTACATTTTGGGGGCGCCTACGCCTTCCAGTCCATGTCCTGCATGTTGGAGCGCACAAGTCCAGCGAATTGGACTTTGTAAGCTGACGATGTAGTATAGGCTCCTCCATTACTGAGCTTCCACATGATAGAATCTGGGACCCCTGATTGGATGGTGACATTAGCTAGCTTATACCAAAGGGTGACGAACTGTTGGATGTGCTTGAGCGCCATCCCCTGTTGGGTGTCAAACTCCTTTCCTCAATTAACTAACACATATGTCTGTGGGTTGCAACGGAAGGGATATAACTTTTTGCAAGAAGTAATGAAAGAGATAATTGTTGTGTCCATAAAATGGTATCCAAAGCGGTGGGCGACAGAGATGTGTACATCAAAAACGGTCTCTGCAGCGGTCGGTGACAGAGCCAGGAGTTGTGGTCTTCTCTTGGTCATGTTTGGCCCGCAAGATCTTGATATTGGTCAGGTTGGTCGGCATGGCGCCGACCACCCAACTCGTCCCCTTTTATCCTCCGTGTCCGCCCATGTCTCGGGGTTGTGGTTGCCTCCTCCTTTGGTGGCTGCGCGACGACTTTCGAGGCGCGGTTGCTTCGACCACTCCCTCCTATGATTAAGTAACCGAATGGATTACTAAGTGCAGCCCATAAATCCCGTTTCATTAGCATAATCAACACATAACCATGCATGAATGTCCATTCTTTATTAGGATTTATGCTCTTTGATTATTTTGGAGCTCATGTGCCCACAATTTTCATTTAATAGAGCCAAACCAACATATTCTATTTTATTGGCACGTGCGCAAAATTTGTTTCAATTATAGCCAACCAACATATTCTCTTTTATTGGCACATGCAAGCTACCACCGGCAATAATTTATGGAGTCCTCTGTTTTGCTCATGATTCTCAAGACAACTTCCATATTTTCCGACAGCCTCCTTATTTTCACACAACCGAGGGACATTTAAAAATTGGTGTGATTTAGTATAAACTCCAAGGTGGGACTATTACTGTCATAACTGCAAGCTAGCTAAGTTGGTTTTGTCCAACGATATAACAGGGAAGGTCCATAGTTCAATCCCCTCACGGCCTAAATTTTTTTATGCTTGTCTGTTCGCCAGAAAAAGAAATGCGTGATAGGCCCAGTTCAGCCGACCCGAAGGACAAACGAAAAAATTGGAAACTACGTGTGGAACTGATGGAACAAAATCTTTACGTATATTTAATAGGACCAACCGTTTTAATGTAACAACGCAGACATAGCTCAGTTGGAATCTGTGCGACAAACTGGATGAGACCTCGCAAGTTTGATTCCTATAAGCCGCAAAATATTTTTGCCTCCCTTGGCAAGAATCGATGGATGCAGAGCAGGCCAGCAGGGGAATGCGGCTAAGGCCCAATACAGCCTTGGCGATAGAGCAATTATTTCTGCTTTTTCCTGTTCGAGTGTTGCTAGCCACTCGAACAAACACGCCATGCGAACCAATGGACAGTGTGAATATTTAAGAACATAGTCCAACTTCAGATTCAAGACATTTTTTGAACTTGTCAAAAAATATTAAATATTTTGAATTGCCGAATATTCTTGCAAAAGTGAATAATTTTGAAATTATGAAACCGTTTCTGAAAATTCCATAATTAAAAAAACGAAAAAGTAGAAACATGAACATTTTTTTGAAATTCACATTTTTTTAGAAAAATGAACCTTTTATTAAAGCACGAATAATTTTCCACTTTGGAACAATTTTTTAAAAAGGGAACATGCTTTGAACATTCAGAAAAGTTTAGCAAAATGTGTTTTTCTTTAAACACGAAAATTAGTTTGAATTTGTGCACATTTCTCTTAAAGAAGAATATTTTTAGAATTTGGAACATTAAAAATTGCAATTTGTCTTTGAAAACCTCGAACAATTTAGGAAAACACACAAAAAATGGGATTTTTTCTTTGGAATTTTTAACAAATTTTGGAACGAGATTAAAAATTAAATGTACCAAATACTTTTCAAAGCAAGAACTAAATTTGAGAATTCTGAACATTTAAAAAAAAGAACAAAAATGAAATTCTAAACATGTTTTGAAAATTATGAATTTACGAAAAAGGTGAAAAATAAAAGTAAACTTTGAAGTGGAAAAGTAAGAAAGAAACAGGAAAAGAAAAGGAATAGTAAAGAAAAATTAGAAACAACAAAAAGTTAGGAAAACGGGCCGGCCCAGTCTTGGGGGCCTTATGCGATGCCCCGGCATCATGCGACCCATGTCCAAATTATGGACAAACCGGTTTTTCTTTTCTAGCATACGGAGGCACAAAAATTTGGTCCATCTCAGATAGAAAAAATTATTTCCGGCAGTGAACAGATAAAAAGTCAGAGAAACACACCTTGCTTTACTATTAGGATAAAATGGCAAAACTTTTTCCTTGTTTTAAAAATGGATTTCTATTACAGAGCGACAGTGGGTAGCCACTGTGGAAACACGCATGGAATTTTGTCCTGGCGTAGTGGCCAGTATGTGCCTCCGACATGACGATGAGCAGGATCAAACAGGTGGAAGGAAAAGGAGGCCAACACTTAACGTGCCAGATGCAGCGACCCGGCGTGGATAGGGCAGATTATGCCCTTTTCTGTCGCGTTTACTAGTATTAATTTTCCTAGGCAGTACAACTGGAGTTTTAGTATTTATCGTCTTGAGAAACATGTTATTTTTCACTTGGAGCTAATTGTTGTAACATGACTTGTTTTAGTGTCTATATCTTCTTGAGTTATTTAATTTCATCACACTAGTTACTAGTACTGTAATCTCTTACCCTTCGCAATGTTCTTGTTTCTATCTATAGGCCAAAGGTTTAAACACAATTTATTTTATGAGTGATATTCAATCACATCTGCAAAATTCAGGTCGTCAAATGAAAGGATTCAGATAACAATGGTACCAATCCAGTTCTGTCAAAATAAACTAGGAACGCATGTGTGACAGGCAATAATATAATTATTGGTCAAAATAATTAGCTGGAAGATCAATGTTGTTTCGTTGACGCCCCACAGTCATGGCCCTTTGTGCACAGAGGAAGCCCTATTTAGGTCATTATTTTTGGTACAAAGTTACTAATTAATTGAGATTAATCTTTCTGCTGAATAATATGTTAGTGAATATACAATATTGAATAATTGTATTTTCACATCAATACACCTTAAATAGTATACCGAGATTAATCTTGCTTCAGTACTTATATACTTTGCTCGATTGTTAGTCTAATTGTTTCAAGAAGATAGTTGGCTACTTCCTCAAGGTCACGCTCCAAGATTTTTAAGATACTTGAAAATGATGTCTTCGAGAATATTAATAAAGAAGACATAATTGAAGATTTCATTTCAAGGAATATTGGATGGATGATGTTTTTCATAAAACATGCGGGTCAGTTTATTGCTTTAGCAATACCTTTAATCTTTTAGCATTGATATTAGGAAACAAAAAATATTTAAAATTACATAGTTATGTGGGAATATGCTTTAGTTATGTTTAAGTTTTTAAAAAATTTAAGGCCACATTCTGTATTTTGCACCACGACCGTGAATTGCTGAGGAAGCCCCTTTGCACACCGCACATGGATCAACACACTACTAGGCGTTCCATGACACCAACTAGACCATGATGGTGTGTGTTACCGCATCCGTCTATTTTTTAATGATATAATGAAATGAATTTTCTTACATATATCTCTTTAGCATAATGTTCTTAGATATATATTTTTTGCGGGAACATGTCCTCAGATATATAGAGGCACGGAACACATGAGAGTTAAATTTGTATAAATTTATCCATACACTTGCTATTAACAATCAAAGTGAAAAAAATTGTTGGATGGGCCAGAGCGGTCAAGCTGAAATAAAGGAACAGAATATCTGCATCCAAGGCCCACCGTTGTGGTTCACAGCAGCCCAGTAATACCTTTAATCTTTTAGCACTAGATGATACCTCGCGCGTTGCTGCGGGAATCATTGCAATATATTTTGATCAAATTTGGTTTTCCCGATCTTTACCACTCCATATATGAAGACCTATCCTCATCAATGTAAAATTGATTGGTTATATATAAAAGGAAGCTAGTTGGAATCGATGAAAATAACAATCACAGTTACTTTGAAATTGCATACCAACAAAATGAATATCTTTGAGTTGCAACTACACATGACAAAAAATGTGGAGTGGAATTAATACAACAGTTATATATATCTTATCGAGATAATATAACCAAACTACGTAAAAACATGTTTCGGCTTTGAATTTTCAACAATTTGTTTCCTACCAATGCTACAGTTTAATGGTCATATCTTATAATTTCTTGATATGCTCTAGCTTTTACAAAGAAATTTAAGATTAACAGAGGATAGGGAAACAAAAATATGTACCGCATGAAATAACTTATTGGCCACAGACGAAAATCATTTCATGAATCAATAATAGGCATCAACAAAGAAAAATAGCTGATAAAATCATAATTTATTTAACCTGTTGGCAAGATAAATTGTACACTAACCTGCTCAATGGAGTAAATTCCAAACGTGCATACAGTCAGAAAATAATAATTCCAAATTCAGAGAGGAAAGGAATGACTCCTCAGATAGTATAACGCATAATAACTGGCAACAAAGTCAGTGGAGTTGAAAGGTTTATAGTTGTGAAGGAAGCAAAATTATGTCTTTGTAAGCATCCTGCTAGCACACGTCTGTAATTGGTGGAAACGAATGAGAAAAACGAAGATATATTAGCAATCAAGTAGTATGTAATCAAAAAAGATATACATGTGTGCATGTGCGCGTGTGAAAGAGCATGACGCTCTACTTCATATGTTTGGTATGTGATCACCAGACAAATACATAGCCATGCCTTTCCTGCATAGAATTGCTCTGCTCGGCAATCCTTGGGATTTGCAACCAAAAATCAAAGCTATAAAGAGTTGAGGTTCCTGACAATCAGCTGATAACGAAATCATTTGCATGAGCAAGGTCTGTACATAAGAAAGCTTTGCTGATTGAGTTTGCGACAGATTCAGTAAAAAAAAACATCTTTTACTGCTTCTGGGAACTCTGAATCTTCAAAGAACACATGGCTTATTTTATGATGTAGTATGCTGCATCAGAACCTCCATGGCAATCAAAAACCTGCTAACAAATAACACAGTTAGTTCAGATAGTGCAAGAAAATCTCCGCGAAATCCATGTGGGAGTACACTTCATAGGGTAGGTTGGCTTGGTGCAGTATGACGGATTATTTGGGAATGAAGATGGTGAACGTAGGATACTATAGCAAGTCTCCTGCTCCTTGCCTCATCGAGTAGACCCAAAATGCCATATTGATTCAATTAAATTGCTATCTGGTCTAGGAGATAAAAAGAAATGTGCAACTCTTGTACACCTGGTCCGATCCATTGGAACCGACCGAACCAGCCTCCCAGCGGCGCCGAGTTAGCTTGGCCAGAACGGAGCAGATATGACAGGGGATGAGTACCAAATACTATACAAATCAAATTCGCGACCATTCTCTCAAAACATGCCCAGGGCAGCTGATCGGCATCGGCAAGAGAACCGCAATCCTAGGCGGTGGTAGATGCTCTACAATCCCTGGCCCGTGGCAAGATACATGGGGCGGCAAAAGGAGGTGAGATCGGAGGCCGGCTGCACCACGAGGCATCCGGCATCACGAGAGACGTAGTGAGATAGAGTAGTCGGGGGATCGAGAGAGATGCAGCCGAGAGAGAGAGAGAGAGAGAGAGAGAGAGAGAGAGTCGGGTGAGTCATAATCTTGGAAGAAGAAATCGCTTGATTGACTGGTCAGTTACAGGAGGCAGAAGAAGAAGGGACCGCTCTCTTCGGTGACCATGAGATCCCACACATGCAGCAAATTAGAGCATGGTTAATAGTATAGCCAGCTGCTGGCTATAAGCCAGTGCCATGTCATCTATAGCCCATCTTATAGCCAACATGTACAATAGTAGACCAAAAGAGTCTACTACTTTTTTATAATATGGCCCACCTTTCATTCTCACAAAGTGCCTAGGAGCATGTGCTAGAGCCGGCTCTTCACGAAGAGCCCGCTTACCTTCTCTCTCCTCTTCTTTTTCCTCCAACTAAGCAGAAATATACTAATTTATTTCTTATAGCCAGCTGACTCAGCTCTATTGTACTTGCTCTTAGAGACCAGAGGGCTGCAGATGGCTGATGTGGAGGTTGCATGTTGAGAGAACGTTGACGTGGCAACATGATGATGTGGACAGTGTGCATGATGAGAGAATAGGAAGAAGTGGGGAGCAACTTTTTAAGAATGTTAGATTCATATTATGAAACAAACAATATTTAAATTTATTGCATACTAGACGTGGAAAAGGAAACGCCCAGAGCGCGACACGTGACAGTGATTGTAGCGAGGCTCCCGAAGGAGCCCTCGTTAACTAGTTGCTCCTGGTGTATCTGTAATTGTTATGAGGATGTATACAATTACTGGTGTTTCTCGCAAAAAAAATAAAAAAGCAGCCCGATGAATGAGAAGGCACCGAAAACGGCCAGCAGAGCAGCAGCCCGATTTCGTTACGCCGGTGCAAACTGGTCAACTCGGAGCCGCTAGATCTGGCATCGTCACGTCACCCTGTTGATTTGTTGCATACTAGACGTGGAAAAGGAGACGTGCAAACTAGTGATTTGGACTTTGACAGGCAATCAATCAAAAAGAAAGTGTGGCACAAAAAATGGAACATATAGATACAACACCAGAACTGCAGACTTGCACAATTCTGGTAGACAATACAAATTACAATATTATACTCATGCAGTCATGCACACAATAAAATTGAATACTGTAGAATGAACCATGCATAATTTCTAATGAACCATGCATAATTTCACGGGCAGTTGCGTCGTACGTGAATTCATGGTGTCATGGTTGCACTGAGCTTCTGAATCGCCGGCCTGGACATGATGCTGTCCCACCACGCCTTGACGCGCGGGTACGACTCAAACAGGGCCCCATGCGGCGTCGCCATGAAGTAGAAGGTGTAGGGGAAATGGTTGAGGTCAGCGAAGCTGAGGAAATCCCCGGCCAGGTAGCGGTGCTTGGACAGCCGCTCCTCGTAGACCTCGAGCACCTTCCTCAGCTTCTCGAGGCTCTCGTCGACGATCTTCTCGTCGGTGGGCTTGCCGTGCATGAGAGGGAAGATGAGACACTCGTAGACGATCGGCGAGAGGGCGGCGCTGTAGGTGTGCGCCTCCACCTCCGTCCACACGTCCACCATGGCGGCTTCTGAAAGGTCGCCTTCTCTCAGCAGGTCGGCCTCGTCCGTCTTGTACTTGCGCGCCACGTACTTGGCGATTGCTCTTGACTCTGCATGCACGAGTAAAAAACGTAAAACCTCATCCAACTTGACCAAGAAGTGAGGATTGTGATCATGGCTCATGGGAGGGGTTAAGTACGTACCGAAGAGAAGGAGATCACCGTCCTGGAACGCGGGGATTTGCCCGAACGGCTGCAACAAAACATCCATCAGGGCCAAATCAGCACGAACATAAATACAACGAGAAGATGGCATAAAAACCAAGTAAGCATATGTTCCGTACGTTTCTGGCAAGGTGGTCGGGCCTCTTGTGCTCCTTGGCCTGGAAGTCGACGTCGACGAGCTCGTAGTCGGTGCCGGCCTCCTCCAGGAACACCAGCACCCGCGCCACGTTCGGCGACATGGCCTGCCCGAACACCTTCACCGGCGCCATTTCGTTTCCTTTGCTCCAAGATGATCACGGTGGTTTCTGTGGTTGTGGGACCGCACAAAGTTAGTAAAGTAAGAGGCCATCACGCCCCCTTTTATAAGCGCAAGAACCAAGGAGGGAGAGCAGAAGATAAGTAGCCAGGTGTGTGTGAAATGCATCGCTGAAATGCGAGCCACGGAAACTGAGACGAAAGCGCTAATTTCAGAAATATAGAGCATAAAAAATGTCAATAAATGGGATGGAAGTTGCGTAAAGACTAGATATTTGACTTCTAAGCACATATTTTCTGGACAGCGACTAAAGGTGGAGTGCGCAACCGGCGGCAAGCCAAGCTTGACCAAGCGAGCTGCCAGTGTAAAATTAGCCGAATAGTCATCGGCGTAACATGTATACAGTCTTAATACTTTTTTGTTGCATCTCGGTTGATGTGGACATGGACATGTACGTCCACCTCTAACAACATATAAGTATTAGCTGAACAATCATCGGCGTAAGGGGTTTCGTTACTTAATGAAAATGGGGTCTTAGATAACTAGCTAGGCCCAACGTACATGTACACATTCTATGTACTTCTGTCCCGTAATGTAAGACGTTTTTCGACACTAATCAAAAGGCACCCTAGTGCTAAAGGGTATGTATATTGGAATGATCAAGCATGGGGTATATGTGATTGTGTGTGATGATGGAATAATATGGCATACATGCATGGGAGTAGCAACATCACAACACCTCAAAGCAGAGCAGCCTCCTGAGTCATGTTGATTCAAGCACAGCTCAAATTGCATGAATGCATGATTACTTGCATCCGCCATGGATTGTTGCACTACGCACGTACAGTGAGCTGACAACTACTCGGCGACTACTGCTCCCGCCAAGTAGTATTCATCAGCTCAACCTATTTTGAATTTCTTTCGTTTTTGGTCATGTACGACAGCCGATCGACAGATAGGCCAATCTACTCCTCAAATTCATCTATCAATAATCGAATTAGTTAATAATAGGTAAGGATTGATGCATGGACTACACATATGTTGTATGAACACCAACCATACCTTGCCGTCCTCCCAACATTTCTCACAATATAACCAGGGGCGGAGCTTTATCGAACAAATAAGCAGGGGCGGAGACAGGACCAGGGCAACCGCGGGCCAGATCATGACGCCTTAATTATTTTGGGATTGTAGCATGCTTAACCTTGTATGACATTGTTTATCATGTTTGCCCCATAGCTGAGTACGGCCCTCACGCCGTCACTATCCCTCTTATCACTCTCCTTGTCGATATCGATCGGTATAAATCGGCGAATGGTGAACTGCGCAGTCGTCGGCTAGCCAAGCATGACCAAAGCGAGCTGCGAGTGTAAAATTAGCCGAACAATAATCGGGCGTAACATGTACACACTCTTCCTACTGTTTTGTTGCATCTCGGTTGACATGACCATGGACATGTATGTCCCCCTCTAACAACATACTCCCTCCGTCCGAAAAAACTTGTCATCAAAATGGACAAAAAGGGATGTATCTAGAACTAAAATACATCTAGATACATCCCCTTTTATTCATTTTGAAGACAAGTATTTCCGGACGGAGGGAGTACAAGTAATGGCCGAACAATCATTGGCGTAAGGGGTTCCGTTACTTGATGAAAATGGGGTCTTAGATAACTAGCTAGCCCCAAACCCACGTTAATATTATGGACCACTCGACACACACTCTATGTATGTTTGACTTACTCGCAGAAGATACATATTCCCTCCGTCCCACAATGTAAGACGTTTTTTGACACTAGTACGTTGCATCCATGCTCGATCGACTACTAGCTAGCTAGCTTGCCTGATACTGAATTCCTGCGTGTGGCTAGCTAGCTTGCCTGATACTAACATCTTGTGTGTTAATCACTATTCACCATGGTCTCTTACATGCCCAACCACATGTATAATTCTACCCATGCATTTGGGCCAGCCACTAGCTTTGAGAAACAGACAATAACCTATAATACTATGTACTACAATGAATGAATGGCACAAGTCACAAGTGGTGCTGGGCTAGTTACACAGAAAGGAGGTTTCTTTACAGATCAACGAACGGTAGCCAATGAAGAAACACACATGGAATTTTTGGGCCGCCGTAATGGCCAATATGTGCCACCCACATGATGACAAGCAGGATAAACAGGTAGAAAGGAAAGGAGGCCAGCACCTAACCAGTCATATGCAGCGATCTGAGTTACTACTCTTAGCAACTGAACCAGTATCAAATATTGAGGGGTTGCTATAAACACTAGTAAAGTACACATCAATAACATGTATACCAAATATACTTTTGTTCACTTTGCCATCCTTCTTATCCACCAAACACTTGGGGTAATTCCGCTTCCAGTGACCAGTCCCTTTGCAGTAGAAGCACTTAGTCTCATGCTTAGGACCAGACTTGGGCTTCTTCACTTGAGCAGCAACTTGCTTGCCGTTCTTCTATGAAGTTCCCCTTCTTCCCTTTGCCCTTTTCTTAAAACTAGTGGTCTTATTATCCATCAACACTTGATGTTTTTCTTGATTTCTACCTTCGTCGATTTCAGCATCACGAAGTGCTTGGGAATCATTTCCGTTATCCCTTGCATATCATAGTTCATCACGAAGTTCTACTAACTTGGCGATGGTGACTAGAGAATTCCGTCAATCACTATCTTATCTGGAAGATTAACTCCCACTTGATTCAAGCGATTGTAGTACCCAGACAATCTGAGCACATGCTCACTAGTTGAGCGATTCTCCTCCATCTTTTAGCTATAGAACTTGTTGGAGACTTCATATCTCTCAACTCGGGTATTTGCTTGAAATATTAACTTCAACTCCTGGAACATCTCATATGGTCCATGACGTTCAAAACGTCTTTGAAGTCCCGATTCTAAGCCGTTAAGCATGGTGCACTAAACTATCAAGTAGTCATCATATTGAGCTAGCCAAACGTTCATAACGTCTGCATCTGCTCCTGCAATAGGTCTGTCACCTAGCGGTGCATCAAGGACATAATTATTCTATGCAGCAGTGAGGATAAACCTCAGATCACCGATCCAATCCGCATCATTGCTACTAACATCTTTCAACACAATTTTCTCTAGGAACATATCAAAATAAACAGGGAGCAACAACGCGAGCTATTGATCTACAACATAGATATGCTAATACTACCAGGACTAAGTTCATGATAAATTAAAGTTCAATTAATCATATTACTTAAGAACTCCCACTTAGATAGACATCCCTCTAATCATCTAAGTGATCACGTGATCCAAATCAAACTAAACCATAACCGATCATCACGTGAAATGGATTAGTTCTCAATGGTGAACATCATCATGTTGATCATATCTACTATATGATTCACGCTCGACCTTTCGGTCTCCGTGTTCCGAGGCCATATCTGCATATGCTAGGCTCGTCAAGTATAACCCGAGTATTCTGCGTGTGCAAAACAGGCTTGCACCCGTTGTAGATGGACGTAGAGCTTATCACACCCGATCGTCACGTGGTGTCTGGGCACGACGAACTTTGGCAACGGTGCATACTCGGGGAGAACACTTCTTGATAATTTAGTGAGAGATCATCTTATAACGCTACCGTCAATCAAAGCAAGATAAGATGCATAAAAAGATAAACATCACATGCAAATCAATATAAGTGATATGATATGGTCATCATCATCTTGTGCTTCATGATCTCCATCTCTGCAGCACCATCATGATCACCATCGTCACCGGCGCGACACCTTGATCTCCATCGTAGCATCGTTGTCGTCTCGCCAATCTTATGCTTCTACGACTATCGCTACCGCTTAGTGATAAAGTAAAGCATTACAGGGCGATTGCATTTCATACAATAAAGCGACAACCATATGGCTCCTGCCAGTTGCCGATAACTCGGTTACAAAACATGATCATCTCATACAATAAAATTTAGCATCATGTCTTGATCATATCACATCACAACATGCCCTGCAAAAACAAGTTAGACGTCCTCTACTTTGTTTGTTGCAAGTTTTCCGTGTCTGCTACGGGCTTAAGCAAGAACTCATCTTACCTACGCATCAAAACCACAACGATAGTTCGTCAAATAGACTCCGTTTTAACCTTCTCAAGGACCGGGCGTAGCCACAATTGGTTCAACTAAAGTTGGTGAGATGTCTCCCGCAAGCCATCTGTGTGCAAAGCACGTCGAGGGAACCGGTCTCGCGTAAGCGTACGCGTAAGGTTGGTCCGGGTCATCTCATCCAACAATACCGCTGAACCAAAGTATGACATGCTGGTAGGCAGTATGACTTGTATCGTCCATAACTCACTTGTGTTCTACTCGTGCATATAACATCAAACCATAAAAACCTAGGCTCGGATGCCACTGTTGGGGAACGTAGTAATTTCAAAAAAATTCCTACGCACACACAAGATCATGGTGATGCATAGCAACGAGGGGGAGAGTGTTGTCTACATACCCTTGTAGACCTGAAGCGGAAGCGATCACAACGTAGAGGAAGTAGTCGTACGTTCTCCTCGCGATCCGACCGATCCCGGCGCCGTTACTCCGGCGCCCCCGAGTTCTTGGCACACGTACAGCTCGATGACGCTCCTCGGGCTCCGATCCAGCAAAGCTCCGGAGAGAGAGTTTCGTCAGCACGACGGCGTGGTGACGATCTTGATGTTCTACTATCGCAGGGCTTCGACTAAGCACTGCAACGGTACGATCGAGGTGGAATATGGTGGAGGGGGGCACCGCACACGGCTAAGGAACGATCTCAAGGATCAACTTATGTGTCTATGGGGTGCCCCCTGCCCCCATATATAAAGGAGCAAGGGAGGGAGGAGGTCGGCCCTAGATTTGGCGCGCCAGGGGGAGTCCTACTCCCACCGGGAGTAGGATTCCCCTTCTCCTAGTCCAACTAGGAATCCTTCCATGTAGGGGAAGTAAGAGAGAAGGAAAGGGAAGAGAGAAGGAGAAGGAAGGAAGGGGGCGCCCCCCTTCCCTAGTCCAATTCGGACTAGAGCAAGGGGAGGGGCGCGGCCACCTTTTGGCCCTTTCTCTCCTTTTCCCGTATGGCCCAATGAGGCCCAATACGAATTCCCGTAACTCTCCGGTACTCCGAAAAATACTCGAATCACTCGGAACCTTTCCGAACTCCGAATATAGTCGTCCAATATATCGATCTTTACGTCTCGACCATTTCGAGACTCCTCGTCATGTCCCCGATCTCATCCGGGACTCCGAACTCCTTCGGTACATCAAAATACATAAACTCTTAATAACCGTCATCGAAACCTTAAGCGTGCGGACCCTACGGTTCGAGAACAATGTAGACATGACCGAGACACTTCTGCAGTCAATAACCAATAGCGGGACCTGGATGCCCATATTGGCTCCTACATATTCTACGAAGATCTTTATCGGTCAGACCGCATAACAACATACGTTGTTCCCTTTGTCATCGGTATGTTACTTACCCGAGATTCGATCGTCGGTATCCAATACCTAGTTCAATCTCGTTACCGGTAAGTCTCTTTACTCGTTCCGTAATACATCATCTCACAACTAACTCATTAGTTGTAGTGCTTGCAAGGCTTATGTGATGTGCATTACCGAGAGGGCCCAGAGATACCTCTCCGACAATCGGAGTGACAAATCCTAATCTCGAAATACGCCAACCCAACATCTACCTTTGGAGACACCTGTAGTACTCCTTTATAATCACCCAGTTACGTTGTGACGTTTGGTAGTACCCAAAGTGTTCCTCCGGCAAACGGGAGTTGCATAATCTCATAGTCATAGGAACATGTATAAGTCATGGATGAAAGCAATAGCAACACAGTAAACGATCAGGTGCTAAGCTAATGGAAATGGGTCATGTCAATCAGATCATTCAACCAATGATGTGACCTCGTTAATCAAATAGCAACTCTTTGTCCATGGTTAGGAAACGTAACCATCTTTGATTAACGAGCTAGTTAAGTAGAGGCATACTAGTGACACTCTGTTTGTCTATGTATTCACACATGTATTATGTTTCCGGTTAATACAATTCTAGCATGAATAATAAACATTTATCATGAAATAAGGAAATAAATAATAACTTTATTATTGCCTCTAGGGCATATTTCCTTCAAGGAGTACTTGTGTGCGTGGTGCTGGCTGCTGCTGGGCTCTCGCGGATGGAGCTGCAACAAGTCTGGTTGGACGGTGGTGGATATGAATATTTGGACTTGGGCTCTCCAACGTGCAACACTTTCATCCATTCATGTTCACGTCCTTTTTTTTTTGCTGACATACTACCACCAGGGGTAAATTTGTCTTTCTACATAACATTTTACATAGCTGGATGGAAAAATGGATGAAAGTGTCACATAGGGAACAAAATGAAGTTTAAGTGTCAAGAAAGGAAGGAAAAAGTTTTTGGGGCCATAACGGGAAGCAAAATTTAAGAAAGGGCTAAATAAAGAATTCTCTCCATATATAAACACGCAACCAATGGCCTACTTGGGTCGGTAGAAACGCTTCCCAATTTACAAAACCAAATCTGTCCAAGAAAGTACCTGATCATGAGCGCCGATACAACCAGCTTACGCACCTACTGAATGTCATTTTCAAAGTCAATGAACACTCTTGATCTTGAGACACTTGACCACGCCGGCGATCACAATGAACGGCCAGAACTGACCCAGCAACATTCTTAGGATCGCCAATGGCAGCCTCCACCATACCCGAACCCCGAGCCTTTTCAGCAGCATCCGCTCACCGCTGAAAACAACGGAGGTGAACCAGACGGCATCCAGAAAAGCGAGAGCCGTGATCGCAAAAGACGCCACGGCCGTCTTGCGTGCAACGGGGACCAGCACCACGTACAGCCCGTACGCGAATGCAGCGCTGAGGCTCCGAGCCGAGCCACCCATGAGTGCCGCCGCGATGACGACGCAGATCATGCGGCTGCGTATGTCAATGTTGTAAATCCCCGCGTATACGAGCATGGTGATGGATAGGCTCGACAGTATGAACGCCAGCGTGGTGGCGATGATGAACACGTGGAAGGCGGAATGCCCAGCGAGCATCGGTGAGCCACCGTTCTCATTGTCGTCGGCCCGATAGCCGCCGGGAAGCGTAAAGGCTGCAGTAAACGCAACCGTCGCGATCAGTACCGAGCCAACGCCAATGGTCTGCGTGGACGTGTTGATCTTCTGCAGCTCTTCAGTTTGGTCTAGCCTAGGAACGTGTTCATTGTAGAAGAGGTCACATCTGAAAGTACCATTCTGAGCGCCGGCATCTTGTAGCAAGTTATGTATTATGATTCTTGCGTTCTGCAAAGCACCGATGAGAAAATTGATGGATTAGTACAAGTCACTGGAACTATATGCATCCAGCACTATTGAAACAGTTACACGATTGCTTACCCATCCGTAATGAACGCCTGCGGGAACGCTGCTCCAGGAACGATCAAGGGGCGTTTGCCCCTTGTAGTTTCTTATATTCAGCTCAACCAATCGATTTTTCATCAGAGCATTGAACATCCATACGTTCCCGAGTTCAACAGCTAAGTGCAGTGCGGTGTTGCCGTCGTCGTCCTGCATGTTCATGACAGATGCTTCAAATTGCTGGCTCCGCAACTTGCAAGCGTACGCGATCACAGACAGGCTCTCCTCTAGGACGGCGACATGGAGGAAGGTCCTGCCCTTGGCATCGCACAGCTCGGCGCAGTCACGGCGACCGTCGAGCAATACGGAGACCGCCTTCACTCTGCCAGCGAATGCGGCCAAATGTATGGGAAACGATCCGTTGCTGTCTGGCTGATACGCCGCGGATGGGTCAGCATCCAGCAGAAAGCTCATCACTTCGTGTTTCCCAAATGACGCGGCGAAGTGAAGAGGCGTGCTTCCACTGGATCGGTCTGCTTCTTTGATGAGGTCCTTGTTCCATTCCAGCAACATTTTTGTTGTTTCTGCAGGACAGTTGCTACTTGTCAGTCTTAAGCAATGTTCGGAATTAAAGTACTAACTAATAACATCATCAATGTATCCTTTCCGCCCATCTTTGGATATTCTCCAGTCAATTGCTAAGCAATGTTGTTCAGAACTATAATAACAAGGTAGTAACATCATCAATGTATCCATCCATCCATCTTTTGACTATGCTCCAGTCAATTTCATGGTACTCACATGCATGGTTACGAATTTCTCAACACTCGCATGACTCTCACCAACATATTTTTCAAACTTACCAACATTTTTTAAATTCTATGATTTTTTATTTCATTACTAAAAATAAAAATGTAACACCAAAAAGAAACAATAAACGAAAAAAGGCGATTCCATGCGCAGGTCGCGTGTTAGCGATCTGGCGCGTACCCGCCCGCTACCGCTACGTAAACATTTTGGGCCGGCCAAAGTAGCTCCTTTCACCTTCCTAGAACGGTTTTTGTTCTTTTTTCTGCTATTTTCATTTTCGTTGTTTCCTTTCTCTTTTTTCATTTTCTTTCTTTTTTCCATTTTACTTTTATTTTTTCATTTTTCTAACATCTTTTTCAAATTCATGAACTTTGTTCTTGAAATCATGAACATTTTCCAAACATTTTTTTATGAAATTAGGAACATTTTCAACAAATGTTGATTTTTTTTTGGAATTGTGACCATTTTGTCGAATCTATGAATTTTCATGAATGTTGTTTGTTTGATGAACATTTTTTTTGAATACTTTACATTTTCCTAATTAGACAACATGTTTTCAATCAGTGAACATTTTTTGAATTCGCAAACATATTATTAATTCACACTTTTAAACTCTTTAATATTAATCTTTTTGAATTCTCAAACAATTTATTCAAATTCATCAACATTTTATGGTTTCTTGAAAGAAAATATAAATTTAAAATTGCTTTTTGAAAATTTGGAACTTTTTTGAATTCCCAAATTAGCTTAGAGAGGAAAAAAATATAAACTAAAAAGAAAAGGCGAAAAAATGAAATGGAAAAACAGGCGCGTCGCGCCCTGCTCATGGCCAGGCACAAAGGGGCGTGCAGGGGAAGGGGGTAGCAGGCCGGACCGGTGGCCAGCATAGCACACCAAATAGGGGAGTAACTAATCAAAGAGCGCTCATTTGGGAGCCTCCTCCAGGGTAACTTGGGGTGGGCTAAGAGCGAGTAAGTTGGCGCGGTCTCAACCACCGCTAGCTATTGTCCTCTGTGTGCTCCCTTTCTTTTTTTTGGACTCAAAAAAAATTAAGCAAAAAAACACTTTTTTTTCATCTGCAAGAGACACGGATTTACTTCACGTGGAGGCACGGATTTACTTCTGCGAGAGGCACGGCCATGCGTCTCGTAAAAAGGAAAAAAATACGTTTTGTTTTTTCCTACTACGAGAGACACGGTTTTACTTGTCGTAGAGGCACGGATTTGCTTTCGCGGAAGGCACGGCTGTGCCACTCGAAAATGAAAAAAAATGTTTTTTTTTGTTTTTTTTCATGAAAGGCACGGATTTATTTCTCGTGGAGGCACTGATTTGCTTTCAGGAGAGACACGATCGTGCCTCTCGCAAAAGGGGAAAATGTGTTTTCTTTTGTTTTCCTACCACGAGAGGAACAAATTTACTTTGCATAGAGACACGGATTTGCTTCTGCGAGAGGCATAGTTCATCTGTTATTCCATATATTTATCTAGAAAATAGTAGAATCAGTTTTTTTATGCAAAACTAGCATTTGATAGCCGGAATATGCAAAGCTGACTAGTCTGGTCTTCAACTTTTTGTAATCTGGTAATTTATTATGGACAAAGTATAATCAGTTTTGCTAAAGCACATCTAGATGTGTCATAAGTATTGCACATCTAAATCTTATGTCATTGATTCTACGCGGAGATCCGTGTGGAAATTTCTTTTTGCTTTTGCTTTTTCTTTCCATACTTGATTTTGTCACTTAGATGTGCAATAACTATGACACGTCTAAATGTGACCTAGACAAACCCACGTAAATAGTTTATATTGGAAATGTGGGGCCAAAGATCCGCAGTCGTAGTATACGGTGGTGTACAAGATATTGTTTGGTTATAGGATGATGGAAACAACGACGGAAAAAGGAGATAGTAGTGATCACCTGTGCCCTTGAGAACAGCCGCATGTAAGGCATTCTGGCCGTCAGGTCCAGAGTAGGACAGCTCCTGGTCGTTCTCATGGAGCTGCCGGGCGACGTCGTCGCGACCCATCTGGACGGCCAAGTAGAGCGGCGACGCGCCATCGGCCGGTGGCACACGGGCCAGCTGTGGTTCCACTGCCATGAGCCGGCGGATCATGCCCCTGTGGCCTAACCGAACCGCCTCGTGCAGCACCGTCTCTCCTCGCCCGTTCTGCATTCTGAGCAACGCCTTCACCTTGTCATCGCTGCCGCCATACTCGGCTCCTCTTGCAAGAGATACGAGATGGGTGACCATCCCTGCCCACCCAGCCCGGGCGGCGCAGTGCAGGGGCGTGTCGCCCTTCTTGTTCCGGGCGTCGAGCAAGTGCCTGGCCTTGCCGTAGATCACAGAGGCGCTCTTGAGGAACTCATCACCGTCTCCCCTCGAGGCAACCACGTGGAGGAGCGAGTCCCGCGCGACGGTGACCACTTGGGCTGGGGCTACCGCAGATGACATCTCGATGTCACCGGCGAGAGCTGATCCCTGCTTGATGTGGCCAAGGAGACGCTCTAGCTGCCGCCACTCGCCGTGCCTGGCGGCCATAAGCAGCTCGGGATGCGGCTCGAACGGGGCCTTGCTGATTTGCATCTGCAGGCTGGTGGGGAAATTTTGCGGTGTGTTGTTGTCTGGAGACATTCTTGGTGATAGTTGCAGTAGGACTAGCTCGTACAGGGCCGGTAGACCCTTAAGGAGCACCTATATATTTTAAAGTGCGCCGACACAAAGTAAAACAAGGATGGAATGCGATTCTTCCTCAAACCACACACGTAAAGGAGCATACTATAAATAATGTAAACAAGGAAGGAATGTGATTCTTCCTCATGCCACGCACGTAAAGGCGCATACTATATAAGGTAAGCAGCAAGTCCTACAAGATTAATTAAGGTTGCCTTGCATCAGAGAGCAAGCGAGCAGCAAAGTAGGATTGTAAGCGAGATGCTTTTCTATATATATATATATATGTCCGGACCACTTAAGCCATCAACACAGTCCTGTATCGATCCGCTCGACGGTTAGGACACACTTTTTTCCGCAAACCAAAGGTAAAGTGGATGGATGAGGGGTGCTTTGCGGGCGTCCGAACAGCTGTCACGCCCGCTCCTATACGGTGGTGTAGAAGAAATTGTGTACCTTGTTTGTTTGGGGTAACAACAACAACAACAACAACAACAACAACAACAACAACAACAACAACAACAAAATGAGAGATTTGTGTTCAGTTACTCACTTTTGCTCTTCAGAACAGCTGCATGCAAGACATTACGGCCGTCGGGTATCGCTTGGTCGTTCTCATAGATCTGCCTGGCGATATCTTCATGACCCAGCGTCCAGGCTCAACAGCTAAGTAGAGTGGCCACGGGCCATCAGCCGGCGGCACACGAGCCAGCTGGGGGTCCCCTGCCATGAGCCGGCCGATCATGTCCCTGGGTTAACATTTGAGAAAACACAGGCTTTGGAACACCGTCTGTCACCCAAACGAAACCGTCTCAACGCTGCCTCCATTCTCGGCCCCTCTTGCAAGAGTCAAAAGATGAGTGACCATTCCACCCCACCCAGCCCGGGCGGCGCAGTGCAGTGGCGTGTCTCCGACGCCGTTCTTGTTCCGGGCGTCGAGGAGGTGGCTGGCCTTGCGGTAGATCACCATCGCGCTCTTGAGGAACTGGTCACCGTCTCCCCTCGAGGCAATAACCACGTGGAGGACCGAGTCCCGCGCGACGGTGACCGCCTCGGCTGGGGCTATTGGAGATGACATCTCGATGTCGACGGCGTCGCCGGCGGGGACAGCTGATTCCTGCTTGATTTGGCCAAGGAGACGCTCTAGCTGCCGCCAATCGCCCCGCCGGGCGGCCATTAGCAGCTCCGGATTCGGCTGAAACGGCGCCATATTTGGCTTCTGGGGGCTGGGAGTAGTTTGCTTTGTGTTAGTTCTCTGGAGACAATCTTGGTGGCAGTGGCAGTGGCATTTAGATGTAGCTCGTGCAGGCGCTTGGTATATTTTACTTGCGATGTGGGCCGAAACTAAGTACGTATATATGACAGATGGAATGCGATTCTGTATCATACCACACACGTAAAGGGCAACTTCCATGATTCCATCGGTTAAACAAGATTAATTAAGGTGGCTTGCATCAGAGAGCAAGCCAGCATCAACGTAGGATTGTAGGGAGAGGAGTGCTTCGTATCCTTTTCCAACATTACATGCCCTAATCCTTGTAAATTTTTGTAGAAAAATAGTAAATTTCGGAAATATGTTTTGTTTCGTTAATTTTAGCTCACACTCAAAAATATATAAAGCTTTTTCTTCATGTGTTATAAAAATGTCATGAGGTTTTAAAAACATTTCTGTTTCATAAACATATTGTTATACATAATCAATTTAGCACTATTAATAATTTCAAATCATTGTGTGTGAAAAAATATCTCCCATATAAATAAATGATTTACTCGTACATTCTACAAAATTCTTATTTTTTTTGAAGTGTTCTCATTTTATAAAATATATTCCTGTTTCATTAAAAATTGTTATCATATTTAGATAAAATATTTCATGTAATTTAAATAGAGTTCGCGCATATTTCAAAATGATCATATACTGTAAAATTAATTCATGTACTATAAAAAATGTTTGTGTAATAATTCAAGTACATTTATTGAAAAATCTACTATTAAATGTCACGCATTCTTAAAAATACTGAAGTAACAAACAATAAAGTTCACATACTTAAAAATTGTTCACATATTTAAAAAGATTGTATTCAGCCAAATAAAAATTGATTGTTCACAGTCTGATGAAATTCTTATTCCATTTCAATTTAGTTTTTTATTGTTCACATATTTTATGAGATTGTATTCAGCCAAAGGGAAATTAATTGTTCACATACTTGTTTGATGAGATTGTTGTTTCATTTAATCAGCCTTTTTTATAGCTAAGATACTTTTTAAAATATTCATGCAATTCAAAGGTAACCACCTATTTTCAAACATGTTCATATAATTGTTAGAATTACCACACCTTGTAGAAAATATTGGTGTAGTTTAAAAAAGTGTCCACACCTTTCTTAAAAAATATTGTTAATCAAGAAAAGAAATTGGCATCAAAAGGGGGCCCGAAAAGGGAAAAAGGAAAATTGGCAATAAATAATGGGAGAAAAAAAACATAGCCAACATGGAGAGGCCATCGCCATTGCTAAGAGGAAGAGAGTGACCGGAGGGACGACAAATGTGGCGCTGTTCCTCATATGCGCCGACGTGGTAATTAATGGATCGTAGGAGCGTCAATTAATTTGGATCAAAGGGAGTAGTATATGTTAAGTCGATCCATGAATTTCCTCGCAGATTTTTATTATAGCTTTTCCGACGGCGGCAGGAGCAAGCTACTGGTTCAGCACCGACGCAAATCGCTACGTCGACGAGCTGTATCCGGACAGCTTGACGAAGGCTAACCCGGACTTCAAAAGGCTCCGTCAAGACTTGGACATGTTCTTCCTGCGTGCCTGCGCGGCCGCGTTGCTCATGCTGCTCGCTGCCAAATGCACGGCGGCTGTCTTGGTGATCTCCGTCTATGCTCTCGTCAAGTGACCATGCATGCAGTTCCTTCGTCAGTTTAAATTAACTACCGAAACCACCCATGCATTTGCACTGCTACACTAGAACAAAAAGGCGCGTGTTGCTGCGCCCGTTCATTTAAATGAGAAAATAACATTAGTTAAAAAATTGAACAAAAGCATGGGACAATTTGTATTTAAATGATAAAATAACATTAGTTTAAAAAGTTGAACTGAAGCATGGGACAATTAAACATACAAAAGAATGACATGTAAATCATATAAGTTGGGTGGTTGGACAATGAAGTCGATAAAACTATGTGTTTCCTTCATCATAGCTAGAAAATATGGTATTTAGGTTAACATGATAAGGAGAAAAATATCAAATGCCGAATTTTTCCTGCCTACGGGCCTTCAGCAATTGTAGGGCTGACAGGCAGTGGTGATGGAAGCTGAGGCAGCGAGAAGCACATCACACATGGGAGAGAATAAGCAAAGCAGAGGAGAAGCTAACACTGCATGAAAAATAAATTTAGCTGAGTATAAAAATACATGGCGAAGCCCAATTTAACCTCGACGAACAATACACCAAGTGTTACACTCGGCTTAGAGTACTCGGCGATATTTTGGACAGCTTATGTTACTATTTTGGCCTACGACTGCAGCTATGTCCCAAGGCTGATTGGCGACATACCGACACCAAGGCGATCAAGCTTTTGTGAATTCTGTACTCTAGAAAAGAACATAGTATACAAATACTGAAGCATGCCGAAGTCAACATGGGCCTAGCAATTGGAAACCTGCACTCTTAAGCAGTGTACTTGAAAAGAGAAACTTGCTTGATTTTCGTTGATGAGATTGGTTGTCTCCATTCTTCATCACCAACACCAAATTTAGAATTATACTTCTGAAATGTAAGGAAACTGAAATGCGTCAGACACTGGAAATGCAGCAATAAAATTAGTATAACTCAACAAGTCAAGAATCTACTACCGATCATGTTACTGGCTAGTAAGTTTGCATAGGTATACGGTATATCTTGCAGAGCAAGCTCTAGGAATTGGGAGGGATTATATCACAACTTGAACCAGGCTGGCTCTTGGACTCCACAAAATTCATGAAGCTGTGCAAACGGGAGGAAACCCAAGACAAAGATGAGCAGTTCAGCCATGGCTTGCTGCCGAAAAGTATTCTGCCACCCTTGGAGACCATCCCTGTCAGAATGACAACTGGTGTGGCTGTGGCGCGGAGAATGCTTACTTGATGCCATCCGTAGCTTTGGATCGACTCGATGGCTGCGCTACAAGAGAGTCGGGACAGCGCAAGGGGCAACCGTCGTCGGCCGTCGACGTGGCCATGGCCATGACCATGACCAGTCGCAACAATTCTTCAATAATAGTCATCGCCAGCCTTCCCGCCTCCACCAGTCTCCTCCTCCCGAGCCCTCCGTTTCCAGTGACAGGGGGGATGACACTTCATCCTGTTGATGCGGTTGTAGTTGTACATAGAGGAGGAGCTGCTGCTAGGGTTCGTGCGTGAGGTCTCTTGCGGAAAAAGATCGAATGACAGGAGAGAAAACAGTAAAGGAGCCCGAGGAGGAAGAGGCATGGCCAGTGGAAGGCGGCACCGACGCGGAGGCAGATGCGCAGCACGACAGCAAGGTCTTGCCGGCGAGATGGAGGACGCTGGCGGCGCATCGCATGCGGAGGAGCACTGGAGATAACGTCCTGGGCCTGTTGCGTGCGAACGGCCAGTTCCTAGGCCTGGGCGCTTGACGGCCCGATTACGGATATGAATGGCAGCTCGTTGTGCGGAGCAGCGGCCCGCGAGACGTGCGTGCAGCGCCTGAATGGACCTGGGCAGGATCTACAACGTCAGTTAGAGTGATCCGACGGCTGAGAGGCTCGAAGCGCTATGGAGGCTCGTAGGTAGCTGCGTTATACTGTTTCTCAATTTGTAACATAATGTCTACGAATCTCACTATTAGTCAGTCATAAGACACTTGGTCAAATTACAATTTTTCAGGGTATGAATGCTCATGTTGACTACTTAACATCGTGAGAAAGATGCTGCCAAAATTTGTTCGCATTGTAATTTGGTATCGTCATCTTAGGAAAATATCATATATGTGCATTGCTTAAAGGAATATTTCATTTTTAACACTTTAAGTTTGCAAGGTTTACACAAAATTTCGACTCAAATTTATTTTATTTAGAACCCTAGTAACTAATACTCCCTCCGATACTAAACCTGGGACATTATTTTGGATCGGAGGGGGCGACTAGCAATTTTAGCATTGTCTGCGGGACAAACTGCAGTGGCTATCTGGACAATCGACCTTGGGGAGTTCCTTATGGCCTCCAATTCATAATCCAAAATCTCCTGGCAATTTCTTAACCTAAGACTAGAATCACGCTCTGTGAGTTGATGTGCCTATTTTGTTGGTGTCCGACAACAAACCTTCCTTATAAGGTCATCGTAAACACCACCAACCACTCCCTCTGTTCCAAAATTACTGTCTTAGATTTGTCTATATATGGATGTATCTAGTCACGTTTTAGTGTTAGATACAACCGTATCTAAACAAATTTAAGACAAAAATTTTGGGACGGGAGTAATATATTTTTTGTTGCCCCTTACTCTCATCTATGTATCATTGATACATGCTCTCTAGATAGCGGGATCACGACACGGTTGGCCACATGATGGACGTGATCATTGCCATCGCATATCGCATTGCTTCGCTGGAGAGCACTTGAGCTACTGGCCATTTGGTGGTATTTTCACCTCTCTCTATTTTCGGTACAAGACTTGAAATTGTTGTATGGATGTGTTGGTTGCTTTATTTATAAAGCGGGGTGAAACTCTGTTTCAAGATGTTTATATCACAAAAACAATCGTGATCGTTAGCTAGTTCCTGTAGGCACCGGATTTGTGAAGTGTAGTGCGAAGCCCCAAAGTTCTCATGGGGCAGTTCATCCTCGCCCTGCTTCAGCTCCAACATTAGCATCCTACTCTAGCCCCGGCGCTCCAAGCAGAAGTTGAACGCAATGTGTCGTGGTCTATGACACTACTACCTTAGCCCGGGTACGACCAGAGTGTCCTATACCGATCCGCCCACACCGCTCTGACCTAGTGCCTAACTAGGTACGCAGTGTAGTCCGGCACCGATTTTACAAAGTGTATCCTCGCTCGTTAACATGAGAGAGAGAGAGAGAGAGAGAGAGAGAGAGAGTGAGAGAGAGAGGTTAGGGACGGCGGTTTCTTGTCATAGTTCACGCGTGGGAATGATACATCGGTTGCCTTTTAACATCCAACTATCTCAGTTGGGTGAGCAATCGTCACCGAGATTCGTGGATCAGTCGGTTTTGTTTCATTAACCGACTGAGTGGTTAGTGGGGGCTAATTATTTAATTATTTATTTTGAAAAAGGGCTCCATGAACCGACTAAAATTTAAGGTTGTACTAGTGATAGTTTTAATGAAATATAACCTACATCTAGTTGGTCGAACCAATAATCAAACCGGAGCCTCGAAGTGCATGCACCCTAGAAACTACCGCCGTATCCGATGATGCAAAAGCTTTTAAGTGATCGCTCCTTCGTTCACAGGTTGCACATATCCAACGAAAGCTACTACGAATTTTGTGAAACTAAGCAAACAAAACACATGATAACAAACAATCTTGGTGGAACAAAAAGCGAGCGGTTTGTGGATCTTAATCAACCGTGCAGCTGGTAATGACCACAACCAGCACCAACCTACCTGCATCAGGTAACCATTCAGCGCGGGGAAAAGCTACATGCCACCTTTCATTTTTGTTTGTGGCAGCAAGGAGCCACAGCTGTGACATTGCCCACACATTCAAGCAACTGTGTTTGATCAGACCAGCTTGCTGGAAAGCAACATGGTGGTTCCAAGACACATCGTTTGTACAAGCATATGCCCCCTTCCACAAGCATGGACCATGTGCCGGTTCTGCATGTGTCCTCTTTTTATTCTTGTCGATCCCAAGGGAAAATTCAACGTGCATTTGTGTGCTATCATGGTCTGCTTTGTCTAGAGAGTGAAATGCTGTTGTATACGTAGTGACTAGGTTCCTAGCTAAGTCCATTGTTGTCCCCAATGTGGAAGACTTGGGCCATACTTGCGCCTATTCTACACAAAAGTTAGCAATGGTAACCATGCGAGCGACGGTAACAACACACATGGGCAGCATGTGTAGGGGTAGCTTGCCCAATGACGCGTAACAGTGCTTGCACCACGTATAGCTTCGTTTCGAAGGCAATAGGTCCCCTAGACCGGTCAAAACAATATAGAGTTCCTGTAGCAAAACAAAATAGTATTATGGCAGCATTGTTCTTACTGTCATATTTATGTGCCGTTTTAAGTGCATCAATGAATACAGAGACAGGGGTATCCCTCTTTCAAAAAATACCGTTCCAATGGCCTCAAGGAGATGTACAACCCTCTGAGTACAGTAGTGAGTTCTAAACATGTATAGCCGACAAGTTGAGTTTCAGAAATATTTTAGCTACAGCTAAAATCATTATTTAATTTCACTGAAATAATTTAAATTTGATTTTGATTGAGGTATAATCAAATATTTTGGAAATTCAAAATGTAATTTACACTTTTGTGTACTACAACAATTACTGAAATATCCCCGCAGAAAAACAATTGCCGAAATATTTTAACTGAAAAACAATTATTAAGAATGTACGGAAATAAATGAAATTTCCTAAATTTTGATCAAATTCGCCCAAAAGTGAAAACCATATGCCACCTAATTAAGCGCGCTCATCCTCCGCTTCTCCCAGCCAAGCATATGGCAATGGCAGACTCGTCAACCTGGATTGCTTTTCCAGCGACACCCTGGCTCTGGCTGCAACCTTGTGCCTCTCCTATCCTAGTCGTAGTCGGTCACTCCCGTGCTGCAATGGTAGACGAGAGAGAAGCAAGCATGCGCAACCACCTCTACAATTTTTGCACACACGTCGGCCGCTCCTTGGTTGCTTCCTCCGGTCGCCATTGCCGGCCCCCACCACCCTACCAAGCTTCCCCATGCGTACAAGTCATGGGCCGTGCCCCTTCCTCTCCTTCACACACTTTCAGATTCCACGGCTATAAGTTTGTCAATCGTGAGCGCGCAATTGTTTCAGAGCATCACGGTCACAGTACGCCACTACGCTCGAAGCTCTGCTTCTTTTCTTCTTGAGTTCTATAGCGTTCGCCGGCCATGGGGAACCGTCAGGGCACAATGAGGCCCAGGCGGCTCAAGAGCGCGAGAGCGACGGGGGAGGAGCTGGGGTCGTACGAGCAGGCGTGCAACGCGGACCCGGAGCTGCGGAGCTTCGACGCGGCGCTGCGTCGGCGCGCGAGCCTCGCCGTGTCGGCGGCGGCGTCCGGGGTGGAGGTGCGGTCCATGTCCCTGGGCTCCCTCCGCGAGGTCACCGGCTGCCTGGTGGAGATGAACCAGGAGGTGGTCCGCGTGGTGCTCGCCAGCAAGCACGACGTGTGGGGGTGCCCCGAGCTGTTGGCGCTGGTGGAGGACTACTTCGACGCCAGCCTCCACACCCTCGACTTCCTCGCCGCGCTCGACAAGGCCCTCCGCCGCGCCCGCGACGCGCAGCTCGTCCTCCACCTCGCGCTCCAGGTCCAAGACCCGGCCGTCCGGCCCCCGCGCGCGCTCGGCGCGCTGCGGCGGTTCAAGGAGGCGGCCGGCGGCGAGCCGTTCACGGACGAGTTCTTCGCCGCGTTCCAGGCCGCGTACCGGCAGCAGCTGGGCATGCTGGACAGGCTGCGGCGGCAGAAGCGCCGCCTGGACGGGCGCCTCCGGTCGCTCCGCGTCTGGCGCCGCGTGACGGGCGTCGTCTTCGCGACCACCTTCGCGGCGATCCTCGTCTGCTCGGTGGTGGCCGCGGCCATCGCCGCGCCACCCGTCGCGGCCGCGCTGGCGGCCGCGGCGTCGCTGCCCGTGGGCTCCGCCGGGAAGTGGGTGGATGCGATGCTGAAGCGGTACCGGGACGCGCTCCGGGGGCACAAGGACGTGGTGGGCGCAATGCAGGTCGGCACGTTCGTCGCCATCGAGGAGCTGGACAGCATACGCGCGCTCGTCGGCCGGCTCGAGGTCCAGGTCGGCTCCATGGTGGACTGCGCGGAGCTGGCGGAGCGCGACGAGGAGGCTGCGAGGTTGGCGATTGACGAGGTGAAGAAGAAGCTAGAGGCATTCATGAAGAACGTGGATGATCTCGGGCAGCAGGCGGACAAGTGTAGCCGGGACATCCGGCAGGCCAGGACCGTCGTGCTGCAGAGGATCATCCATCCCCATTAACTGCTCAAAACCCAGGAGTAGATCGACAGAGATGTGATTCGTGATTCATTTCACTAACATTCAATTTAGCCTCGTTTAGTACACCTGCTAAGTGGATTTTGCCTCGAACTGGTTGTGTTAAATTAAATACTGATGGATCATATGATGAGGACGGCTTAGCTGGGGCAGGTATGGTGCTCACAGATGACATGGGCAGTATTATCTTTTCTTTCCACAGACAACTATTTTGTTGTAGAGATGCACTTGAAGCGGAATTGTGTGCTTGCATGAAGGGCCTTTCATTTGCCATTCAAAGAAGTGATCTTCCAATTATCATTGAGATGGATTCAATCGTTGCAGACAAGCTTATCCAGGCGAAAGAAACAGATAGATTGATCTTTACTTCACTTATCAAGGAGATTAGGTATCTCATGAATCTTCGTGATTGTTGTATTACTCATGTAGCTCGCTCATAAAATAGAGTTAGTGATAGTCTAGCTAATTGTGCTCGTACTGAAGGGAGAACCATGACATGGGTAGGTTCTGGCCCTGATGAGTCTCTAGTGCTAGCTGCTGATGATTGTAAGGACTTGGTGAGTTGAGTAATACAATTATTTCACCCGCAAAAAAAAAGTATATTTTGTGGTTTCAAACGGCATATACATTAAAATAATTGAATTTGTATTTAGTGAACATTCGCCATATAGGAATATTACCCAATGCAATACTCTTTTTCCTTGTCCAATAAATTGAAATCAACCTAATATAGTTTACTGAAAACCTATTTGGCGATCCAATTTACTCTCTTGCATCCCACTTCTCACGTGATTTTATCCATCCGATCAATGGCGGAGCTAGCATGAACATTCTAGTTTTTCACCCTTCCCATTTTTTCGACAAAAATAATGCAAGGATTGGGATTTGAAATCTGGTTACTGAAAATAGGCCAAAGCTATCACATCGGCCAAATAATCAACTAGTCATCACATGTCTTCGGTCAAGAGAAAGAAAACTTGCTTTTTGACCATTCGTCTCTCCTAAAAGAATCTCCCTTATTATCAAGTTAGCAATCAAACTGAGAATCTCGAGTTTTTCGTCATGTACATCACCATAGAAGAAGAGGTGGGACACATTGTACTATTTGATGGTCCTCATGATATAGTTACCAACACGATTATTGTGTAGTTACCAGACAACTTATGCTAAAGCTATCGGGTTGCTCGTTAAAGTTATCAGCCTTGTCATGTTATAGTTGTCAGGTTGCTCATGCTACAGTTATCGGATGCTCATGCTATGCACATACTACAGTTACCAACATAGCGGTCATGTACTTATCATTTTGCATGTAAAATAGCAACACGACTATTATGTAATTATTAGGCTGCTAATGGCATAGTTACCAGGCTGCCCATATGACAATTACCAATATAGTGGTTATGTCATTATGTAGTCAACCAGTGGCACACATATAGTTACCAATATGGTTATTATGCAGTTGTCAAGATGCTCATGCTATATTACCAGGTTGCTCCTACAAAAGTTCCTAGACTGCTCATACTATAGTTATCAAAAGCTGCTAATGCTAAAGTTGCCAACTTAACTGTTATGTAGTTACTGGGCTGCATGTGATATAGTTACGAACGAGGCTATTATGTGGTTATCACGCTGCTAATGATGCTCATGGAAAATGTACCAATATTTTAGTGCTAAAACTACCAGGATGCACATACAGCAGTTACCAACATAGTTATTAGGTTGGTCATACTATAGTTACCAAGATGAGACAACTATAGCTACCGACTGCACATGCTACAAGTGAACATTAGGTCAGAACTACCACCATAGTAGTGATGTGGTTACATGGGTGTTTATGGAGAGGTCAAGTTATTTTAATCGATAACTATCCATGAGTAGTCCGACGACCCACGTGATTTTTGTCGGTAACAACATATGAACAATATCAATAACTCTTGTAGTACCAGGTGATAATTTTCGACCACTTCTTTTTTTATTAAAACGTTGGAATTGAAAAAAAACATCCGGTTTTAAGTCTTATCACTTCAGTGTCAACAAGTTGGTAACTTATATATGGCAATATGGTAACTTTGACTCGAAGTAAATTCATCAAAACATAACAACAAGGAATCTAGTTTCCAAAATCTCGTAGTGATGGATTTAATGATGAAAACAGATTTGTTCCGGCTTTCCGTTTGAGAGATAAATATTGTGCATTTCAAAATATAAAAAGAATTATGCGGACATTATATGTTGTGTCCTCACATGCATGCATGCATGGATGACTGGTAGATCGTTCTGAACTGCACATAACCGGTGACTATTCGCATTTTATTAAGGAATTTAAAACAATGCTAACCATGTATCCTTGACAAGTAGCTGGTCCATATAAATATTCAAGCATACGCTTCAAAACATGGTCCCCACTTGAGTGGTTGGATCACAAGTAGCTTTTTGGGCAACATGTATTTTGCTATAGTGAGTGTCAAGCAGCCAAGGACATGTTTATCCTACATAGTTCGTGGCTTACTCTTCCGATCGATTCTCTATAACCTTAGATTATTTTCCTTTTAGTCAATGTCAATATGTGTTTATTTCTGTTTGACTTGTTATTTCATTAGATCATGTGCATCTTAGATACAAAGGTTGATTGGTGTACTCTATATAACTGTACGCCCTGATAAAGTGTTTTTTGTCAAGAGAAAATACAGGCAAGACACCATCGATGGTCACATCGGAGTTTACAAGGTCGAAAAGACTAGAACTGAGTCGTGCCAGGACATGACAATATTTGTTTTTGTAGAAACGCTATGGCATGCCAGATTATGCACGTGTGGTCACATGCACTACTAGGAGAAACCCTAGCAGTAGCATGGGACCAGCGTTACTGGTACGGTGCTACAACTAATGTTTAGCAGTAGCATTGGTTTAATCAGCGCTACTTCTACCCCTACTTAGCAGTAGCGTGGATACAACCAGCGCTACTGCTACAATTTCCTGTATTTTTATTTTTATTCTACGTAGTTGTGTTGTATTTGTATAGGTTTTATACAATAGTCTCATCATATAAATTTTATGATCATGATGAGTTATTATATCATTGGGTGAAAGAAACGCGGATTAGATTCAAGTGGATGGATCCAAAATGACCAATCCAACTTCGTCACTTTGGATCCATCCACTTGAATCTAATCCGCATTTCTTCACCCAATGATATAATAACTCATCATGTTCATATAACAACTCCTCCTCCTCCTCCTCCTCCTCCTCCTCCTCATCATCATCATCATCATAACAACTCATCATCAGTAGCAGCATATATAGTCATAGAAACTCATCATCATCATCATCATCATCTATGAGTCATATAACAACTCATCATTCTAACACATTGTAGCACATAACTCATCATCATCATAATAACAACTAATCATCATCATCATAGTCATAATCAATATTAGCTAATTGTTCTTACTACCTAGGACCTACTTCTCTCTCCTAGGTAAAATAGTATAAAACAGGTAAATGTTCCATCTCCAAAATGGAGAATGGAGATCCACCTGTCACCAACTTCTGACTTGCGCACACGCTTGTTGTCTCCAATCAGTTGCGTGCGTACATTCATTAGTTTACTCCATTCTTTGACATTGAGCCTTTCATCTTTCAAAGAAATAGAGTATGCACTTTGGTAAGCCGTCGGCGGAAACGGTCGTAAACTAACCATATACATACTCCCTTCAGTAAGCATCATGTGAGGCACAACCTCGCCCGGGAGCTTCTGTTGGACAACATAGTAACATATGTAGTCAGCAATGTAGTTTAATGAAGAAGAATGTACGAAATGAAGTCTCCATCATTAGCAAAATCATACCAAGTTTTTGGCAATGAAGTTACCATCATGCAACTCATGGACTAGTGGCACATATCCAATATAACTTGGGCTGACAAAGTGCTTGGTCTTGAAAGTCCCAACATCATCTATAAACGAGATTAGATATCCTTTCTCCTCACAATTAAGCTCGGAGCCATAGTTGTAGTACGTCATGTCCACAACTTTCCGAGTATTTCTTGAAGATAAGAAATGAACTGACAATTATAAATAAACAAGTTTAGTAGCGATGAACACCAAATATTTTTAAATGAACAATATAAATTACTTAACAAATTAGTTTGACAAACTCACATTTAGGCAAAACTGGAGGCATGTCCACCTTCACCCAAATGTCGATATTATCTTCATCTTCGAGACAAATATCAAAGATTATTTGAATATTCTCCTCAAATCCATATGCCATGCAGAGAGCTCCCCAATTTGAGCAACCGAAATGGGAGTGATTAAGCACATTTTAGAGCTTAACCCGAAAAGCATAACCATGCTTAGTTAGCTCTCCTTGTCTCCATATTCTCAAAGTCTTGGAAACCAAACTTCTCCAAGACATATGGTCTTGCATGGTAGGGGATTACTACCCGAATTGAAAAATGCCGGAAATTACACGTGGAAACAAAGAAGCACATGTCAGGATTAATTATAAAGAAATACTTGTCGTTGTTGCTTATCGTACAAACATCGAAGGTCTCTTACAGCTTGATGGTGAAGAACCTACCATTTTGTAGGTGAGGCGCCTTGTCGCAAATAGCCCGGTCGTCGCAGCAGTATTAGCACTTGGGATCCTATCATCGTCAAACATTTCTTATGTTCAAAATTCAAAGATTACCAGAAACTCAACACACAGATCACTATTCACCACGAGTTGACTTTCGGTTTGTCGAGTCTTTCCTTGAAAACTCTCATCTCACGTGGTGTATATGGTGGGCACTCCATCTCTGATATATTCGACCGTCGGTGATGGTCGCTCCTCCCTTTGTTCCCGAGTGCATTACACACAAAAAATGCTTCCCCTACCGATTGCAAAGGCAAGGAATGTTTATATTTTAACATATTCAAAATATATATGTTCCAAAAAATATTTTAATTCTAATTTAAAAGGTGTTCATTGCACATTTGAAAAAATGCTTATGCAATGTAAAAAAAATGTTCTCCTAACTTTTGGAAATTGTGTGTACCATTAAAAAAATGTTAGTGACATTTATAAAATATTCACGCATTTCACAAATATACATAAACATATATTTTTTTTAAATGTTTATGCAATGTAAAAATTGTTCGATTAAATTTATTAAAAAAGCGTACCTTTGAAATTATGTGCATGACATTAAAAAAATACGTTCATGACAGTTTGTAATATGTTCATGGCATTTTTTAGAAAAATGGTAATATGATGGAAGCAAATGTTACTTTAATATAAATAATATTTCGTACGATTCAAAAAAAGGTCAACATGTTAAACATTTGTTCGAAAAAATATTCAAACATATTTTGAAAAATGTTCAACATGTATTTAAAATATGCTCAACATGCATCAAAAAATGTTAAGCGCCTAAAAAAGTACTATGTTTATCGAAGAAAGTTTACATGTATTTATAAAAAGAATGAAAACCAAAAAGGAAATCTGATGAAAACCATAAAGGAAAACACATAAAAGAACACGTGAAACCTTTCCAAAACGGGTCAAAAATGATGAAAGGTTCCACGAACTGGTGCATAACCGCTCCTATACCGCTATACGTGTTAGAAGGAACCGCTATATCTCACATCCCTTTAGTGGGCAAATGCATAAGCGCACCCCC
>NC_057797.1:20935642-20940799 GCF_018294505.1 Triticum aestivum | reverse complement strand
AGTATTTTTTTTTACATTTTTAAAGCTGAAAAAAAATCAAGCTTTCAAATGTTTTATTCCAAACATTTTTATGAACAATTTACGAAAAATGGACATTTTACTGAAATTGTGGACATTATTTAGACGCTGTGTTTTTTAAATATTAGAAAACAGAAATAGTTAAACCATAACTACGGAAGGCACAAAATATCAGACTGATTGTCCTTGGAGTCCTCCGCACACATCCTCAGGGTAGCTCCAACGGTGTACCTCAAACGTTTGGACTGTAGTGTTCGGGCGTTATTTTTGTTAACCAACGCCATGTCGCAAACATTCACAGATGTGCCCGGGCATCTAAAATCCTGCAAACCGGCACGCTGTGGTTTGGGCGTTCGACTCATCCTGTGTACGTGTCCGACGAAGCGGTCCCATCCAAAACCTTCTACCGCAGGTCCGTTCTAATTGTGTATTCGCTCTGGACGCCATATTCATGCCGGTTTAGAGCGGACGTGACCTGCCACTGCAGCATGTTGGCTCAAAGGCGAGGCGTTCAACCGGCCCGGCAGCCAAGACTGCGACCCACACCACGTCTGCTTGCTCTCTGCGTCGCATTTTTGATAGTTCAGAGCGACACGACCAGATGGAGCAACAGGATGGATTCCTACTACATTGAAACCGACTACTTGTCCATCCGCCTACTTGGCATTGAACTGGCACGGAGGCCAAGAAACCCACATCTGGGTGCCTGCATTCAAACCGCCGCTTGGCCTGGCCTGGCCGGTGTCTGCTATGCAAACGCAACTGCCCACGGCCAAATTACAATACATCCGCTTCCCTTAGTCCTCCATCGACGATTGTCGGCTCACCTCCACTTTCCTTCCTCCCCTTCCATGACAACCACCGACGCAAGGAGAGTGGGCGGCGGAGAGTGGTGGAAGCGCCTCTCGTCGCGGTGCCAGACGAGATCGCGGGCATCATGAACAACCGGCAGGCCCGGTGCACGGAACTCATAGATGCACGTCTGCCTCCGTGCTCGCCGGATGAGAGCCCGGAGGAGGATGACCACATAATGGAGGAAGCATCCGATGAAGAGCACGCTCCCGCGCATATCGCCCGATTCACCATGGAGCAGGCACAAAGCACACTTCGACCATGTTATGGTGGAGGTGGAGCTAGAGGCGCAGGCGGCGCAACCGATAGTGTCAGCGTTCCGGGTGTGTTGCAGGAGGAGTAGCGTTATAACATACGGCTGGTGAAGGGCAAGACGCCACGGAAGTATCCTGGTTTCGTCGATGAGCAGCAGACGCTCTACGAGTCCGTGCAGCACAGCGCCCACACCATCCGCCGCGAGTAGTGGCAGCTCCGTGTCATTGAGGCGGAGCGCGACCGCCTGTTCGAGGAGATCGTGGAGGAGGCCGCGCAGGCGGTCGCGGATGGGACGCTGCGAACATCGACAGCTCCGCATCGTTTGCGTCGTGCCGCAACGACTACGAGGCCGGACCATCAACGTCGATCGTCGATGTCACGTCCACCAGCGACGGCCACGGCTAGGCGGCGGACTCCGGCGAAGAATATGACATGGGAGACAGGACGTCGGGATCGTCCACGTCCGGAGAAGAGTAGGAGAGTATGATGTGGAATATTTAGTGCGTAGGGTTGGATTGCCGGTTCCCTCTATCCGTGTCCACACACGTTTAGTGTGTTTGGCTGTTTACTCTTCGCTCACGCATACATCAGCATCCCCCGTCTAGCCAATCGGTCGACAGGAAATCCTCAAACAAAACAGTGACGTGATCAAAGTACCAGGTAGGTGTTAATCCCAAGCCGTACGTCGTCTTCCGTACGTAGCTCCGAGGAACGACGACAGAACCGGCGCCTTCCATAGCGGCGACGTGAACTATAGGACGCCAAAATTAAGAATCCGGTTAACCCGATCTAGTCCCCAGCCGATCGTGCACTGGCCCGGCCCCCGCACATCACATAAAGCGTACGCTCGTCCTTTGAAAAAGTGACCAATCAATTAACACGAACTACTATACTCCACCATGCAGTACACTAGTTCTATTGAATACAGTATTTGAAAACGGTGTTAAATCCGGTACTACTACTCTCGTGACATATGCCAATTGGAATCTCTCTCCCTAGTCTCCACAACACGGCAACAACCACACGAAACGAGGAGAAAGAAGTAGGTGTTGTGCACCCAAACAGGATATTTTTCATGCTCTACTGCCTAGTTTTAAAGATTTGATGACAACCACCTCACACTCGTTGTAGGGCCGCTGCCTAAGCCAAATTTACCATTTGGCATCATTGTTTGGCCAACGTTGTGGCGGGGATGGTTATTACGCGCGCGCCTTGCTGCGTTCGTTTTCGGACAACACCGATTTTGAAAGTGACCACAACTCCCTCGCATGATTTTGAAAGTTCCAATGATCTCTGTGTTGGATTTTATGGAGAGATGGTATTTAGCGCAAGAGGAGATTTCACCCAACCTACCTCCTAAATATATGCAGTATTTTTTTTATGTGGTGTGGAGTTAACGTGCCACAAAAAAGGAAAGTAGGCCGAATGAAACCGCCTCCTACGCTAAATACCGTCTAAACCATCTATTCTAATAAATGACACTCGGATCTGTCTATAACTAAAGGGCATACTTTCAAAAACTTGTGCACTCGGATCTGTCAAGAACTCAAGGGCATACTTTCAAAAACTTATACCGTCTAAACCATCTAATCTAATCACTGGCGAAGTTACGTGAGGGCCAAACCAGGCCATGGCCGGCCCTACTTTTCTGCAAAAATACATATTTGTAACTAGGCCCAGCCCACGCACTACAACACAAGCCAGCTACAACAGACCAGGTGTAGTACAGGTTCAGTTTGGCCCGCCCAACAATTTAAGTGTTCCGCCACTGATTCTAATACTGTCAATAACTAAAGTACAAAGGAACACTCTTATTTAACTTAACAATGAATGAATTGCATATGTAATACAAATAAAGAACCATTAATATTCATTCCGAAATATGTTTGGAGTTTAGTTTAGCTTTGATTTCTTATGAGACTGTATCAGCTGAGGCAATGATATAATAAGTTATAACAATGGAAACTTATCAAAATATTCTTGGTCTTGCCTCTATTTTGAAATTACAACAACTATTGGAATTCCCTTTCCTTAAGTGGCTTTGGCTAATGATATGTTTCGACCTTTTCCGATACCTAGTGACATACATGTCCAATACACGTTTACTTACATTATATGTTGCAAATAAATTTTAATTTACCGTGTTAATGGTGTTTCTCCCTCATAATAGATTCATTTATCGTTTATATACATTTTTGCGAAAGAGACTAAGGCCATATATTAAGCATCACCGATACTTACAAACAAACCCATAAATAAAATAAAATTATATTCAAATCCTTGGGGTGCCGAAGTTTTCCTACTCATGTAGCTATCAGCGGCGCGGTGTGAGCATAGCTCAACACCGCCTCTAAGCATCCACCTCAGGGAAGCAAACTTTTTGAAATCCAAGAGCATGTAAAAGTAGGGCATGCAGAAACTCCAAAGAGCACGAAATCCGGACGAATCCACCGGAAACCTAAACCAGACGGATCCTGAAAGATCTTCCTGAGACACGTCTCGACACGCCCTCTGCCAGTGATAAGCGCACCAACGGAACCAGGAAAGAGCGGGGAGAACATTATTCCTACACTGGAACAAAACCGCCACCTCGCCATTTCAAACCAAACTCGAAGACTCCCTACATAAAACCTGGGAAAAATAATCCATGACATTGCACGACAGGTCAGGGTCTGATGTCGAGCTCGCCGCTGTCCAACACCATGCACCGACTCCCTCTTCTACGATGACCTAGTGGACTAGCTAGGCTGGGCCATTGTTGAAGATCGCCACAGTGCATCACCAATGCCGCTGTAAAGCACCGCCCGCCACTCGATCGCACATATCTATCGACATCATGTACCCGCCCTCCAACTCTACAAGCAAGCCGCCCCTGATCCGGATCTCCCAGATGTTGTTGTTGCCTCACGGGCTTTTCCTGTGAAGCTCTCTGGCGACGGCAAGAGGGAGAGTAGTGAAGGAAATATGCCCTAGGGGCAATAATAAAGTTATTATTTATTTCCTTATTTAATGATAAATGTTTATTATTCATGCTAGAATTGTATTAACCGGAAACATAATACATGTGTGAATACATAGACAAACAGAGTGTCACCAGTATGCCTCTACTTGACTAGCTCGTTAATCAAAGATGGTTATGTTTCCTAACCATGAACAAAGAGTTGTTATTTGATTAACGGGATCACATCATTAGTTGAATGATCTGATTGACATGACTCATTCCATTAGCTTAGCACCCGATCGTTTAGTATGTTGCTATTGCTTTCTTCATGACTTATACATGTTCCTATGACTATGAGATTATGCAACTCCCGTTTGCCGGAGGAACACTTTGGGTGCTACCAAACGTCACAACGTAACTGTGTGATTATAAAGGAGTACTACAGGTGTCTCCAAAGGTAGATGTTGGGTTGGCGTATTTCGAGATTAGGATTTGTCACTCCGATTGTCGGAGAGGTATCTCTGGGCCCTCTCGGTAATGCACATCACATAAGCCTTGCAAGCACTGCAACTAATATGTTAGTTGTGAGATGGTGTATTACGGAACGAGTAAAGAGACTTGCCGGTAACGAGATTGAACTAGGTATTGGATACCGACAATCGAATCTCGGGCAAGTAACATACCGATGACAAAGGAAACAACGTATGTTGTTATGCGGTCTGACCGATGAAGATCTTCGTAGAATATGTAGGAGCCAATATGGGCATCCAGGTCCCGCTATTGGTTATTGACCGGAGACGTGTCTCGGTCATGTCTACATTGTTCTCGAACCGTAGGGTCCGCACGCTTAAGGTTTCGATGACAGTTATATTATGAGTTTATGAGTTTTGATGTACCGAAGGAGTTCGGAGTCCCGGATGAGATCAGGGATATGACGAGGAGTCTCGAAATGGTCGAGACGTAAAAATCGATATATTGGACGACTATATTCGGACATCGGAAAGGTTCCGAGTGATCCGAGTATTTTTCGGAGTACCGGAGAGTTACGGGAATTCGCCGGGGAGTATATGGGCCTTATTGGGCTTTAGGGG
>NC_057797.1:20929553-20935427 GCF_018294505.1 Triticum aestivum | reverse complement strand
CTTCTCTCCTCTTTTCCCTTGCCTTGACTCCTACTCCTAATACATGGAAGGACTCCTAGTTGGACTAGGAAAAGGGGAATCCTACTACCGGTGGGAGTAGGACTCCCTAGGGCGCGCCATAGAGAGGGCCGGCCCTCTCCTCCTCCACTCCTTTATATACGGGGGCAGGGGGCACCCCATAGACACACAAGTTGATCCTTGAGATCGTTCCTTAGCCGTGTGCGGTGCCCCCCTCCACCATATTCCACCTCGGTAGTATTGTTGCAGCGCTTATGCGAAGCCCTGCGATAGTAGAACATCAAGATCGTCACCACGCCGTCGTGCTGACAGAACTCTCCCTCCCCGGAGCTTTGCTGGATCGGAGCCCGAGGAGCGTCACCGAGCTGTACGTGTGTCAAGAACTCTGAGGCGCCGGAGTAACGGCGCTGGGATCGGTTGGATCGCGAGGAGATCGTACGACTACTTCCTCTACGTTGTGATCGCTTCCGCTTCGGTCTACAAGGGTATGTAGACAACACTCTCCCCTCTCGTTGCTATGCATCACCATGATCTTGCGTGTGTGTAGGAAAATTTTTGAAATTACTACGTTCCCCAACAAGTAGATGGGGCGGTGGCTAAGGTTTCGGTCGCCAGCATTGTCCTCTCTCCTGAATCGGCATGCACGTTGGGATCTATATAGCATATACAGTATTTACACATACAAGATGTTTGTGTGAAGACATATTTACATGATCAAAAGAGATGTATGATATTAAAAGTGTTTTTAAACAAAATTGTTAGAGAGACTCCTTACAATATAAATGGGAACGCAAATTCACATCGGCGAACTTGAACCTATGTGGTGGAATCGTAGATCCACTCCCCCAACCAAATAAGCTATGCTCGCTTCCTTGCATTGGGTCATATATGTTTATAACAAAAAATAATTTTGTTTGTTATAGGTATGTTTTGGCTATCACTGTCATTGGATGCGCATACAGCCTTGTGCAAGCTCCTCTTGCCGCTATCACCATCGCTGCAAAGAAGAGAGTGATCGGAGGAACAGAAAACGTGGCGTTGTTCCTCCTATGCATTGATGTGGTAAGATAGACTTTCATCATCAAAGTGGTACAATTTTTAGTGTGTTCGGTTGATATCATGCTTTATGAAACTATAGATTAGTCAATGCAGGTATATTCTGATGACGGTGTCTTTTCTAACCAATTTTAGGCTAGTTTCAGACTTCCCTAGGAGCATGACCACATTCTGTATACTACAATACTCCCTCAGATCAAAATGAGACTTTTCATTGGCCAGGACGAGCATTTGACCAATGATTACTTCAACAGTGTGTGGTTTATATGGTACAAAATTGAGAAATTTTAGCATGCTCCCAAAGTAATACATTCAACCGCTCTATTACTATTAGCTCTTGAAAGGTGCGGTTTTGTCAAAAAAAATGGCAATATTAATATATGCTTTGTCCTTTTGCATTCATATTGAAGGAAATAATTAAGACATAAAAGCACAATGCTGAACAAGGAAATATGCCATGGACATGTTAATTTTTTATTCATCTTACATGCATGGCACATCCTTTCCATCTATTCTTTTTGGACAATCAATAAACATGTCGTTTTTACCATACAACTCCACAAGATGCATATTCATGTGTATTGAGTTGTGCTAATTTTACTCACCTAAAAGTCATGGGAATAATTCAGTCATAAATAGTTTAAGATGGACAACTTTTTTTATGTGAACGAATATACAATATAAATAAAATAAAGATATTAGCTAGACCCAAATATAGTATAATATTATTTGGCTGTTAAAATAAAAAAATAAATGCTAGTGTGGACTAAATATTTTCTGTAATGATGAGACGCAAATAGTACAAGAATGCAACTTTTTTGAAAATGCGGTGATAAAAATAAAAAATGTTTACCATAAATAAGGCATGCATATATATTACATATGTAAGTACTACGTGCAACTTTTGTATATAAGAGAAAGATAAATAATACAATTAGAAATTCA
This sequence comes from Triticum aestivum, assembly GCF_018294505.1. NCBI lineage: Eukaryota > Viridiplantae > Streptophyta > Magnoliopsida > Poales > Poaceae > Triticum > Triticum aestivum. The sequence continues at coordinate 20,933,408 of NC_057797.1, read as the reverse complement.
TTTTCTCTTCCATAATTGGAATATTTATATATTAAAATATTCCCTTGATCAATGGATGGCTAAGATCGAATACTCCTATATTACCTCAGAAGGTAGGTTGGAGTATCTTAAAAGAGCTCAACACAAATATAACCTTTATAAGATTTTAAACATGGTTTCAATAATAAAATATCTTGCAGATTTTTGCTCTAGTGTTTGCGACGGCCGCGGGGGCCTACTACGGTTTCAGCTACGATGCGAAAAGCTTTGTCGACGGGTTGTACACAATGATTTGGACCGCCTCTCCTTGGCTGACACGGACTTCGCTAAGCTCCACAATGACTTCGACATGTTCTTCCTGCGTGCCTACATTGCCGCGGGGTTCATGCTGCTCGCCGCCAAATGCACGGCCGCCGTGATAGTAGTCTCCGCCATTGCTCTCATCAGGTGATATCATGCATTTCCTTTGAATTCTTAAATTTCAAATCAATTATTAATTTGGCTTGTGGTTGCCGTGTATGTGATGCCAAGGATCATATGTTCTTTTCTTTGGTCCGGGTTTCTACTCTTTTTCCCTATTGACCTCACATTACATAGTGGGTGTCACTATTATTGTGTGCACTTATTATCCTACTCGACAAAAAATATTAATTGGTTGACATTCAATCTTTGAAGTACTGCTATCTAAAATAAAATGAAGACAGTTGTGATTTATCTTTTTTTAACTGACTATCAATATTTGCAGCCTCAGTCCTTTATGCCATGCAAACTATTTCCGTAAGAGGTCCGGGCGCATGATAATAAGCAATCTAAACCATTGTCGACAAAACATGATTTAAGGATGATTAGTTGATGATTGACTAGATCATATGTTGGATCTTATGAAAACAAGACCTAGTACTAATCGACCTTGCATAAAAGGACGAAGTGAGTAAGGTGGAAATGGGTTTAAATAGATTGGTCCACCCAAAAGGTTAAAAATGTATCTTCTCAGCATTATAAATAGTCCATGTCAACGCACTGGTAGTGTGCCAGTTAGGGAAATAGAGTAGGGATGCAAAATTTTGTCCCTTACGATACCCTCTGGTCCTACTTAGTTCAACTAACTAGACAAAGCTTTCAGAAGTGATGTGACTTCTGAAAACTTAGTTCATTTAGTTGAACAAAAAAGGTCCAGTGGATACCCTAAAGGTTAAATATTTGCACCCATAAAAGAAAGAAACAGAGCTACAAAAAGTAGCATTTCCCTACATGTTTGTATTATTTGGGGAAAAATCGGAAGATAGAGTGGGTTGCTACTTTTGCTTTTGGATTTTAATTATAGCTAAATAGAGATCCGGTTTGGCCGTCAATGTAAGGTTTCGATGAAAATTTGTCTGAAATAGTACAGATTTTGCTTCGGGCGAATTGATTGGCAAAACATTGAATTGCATACATCTGCACCCTTCTACTTGCTTCAAATGAACCTTGAAGCATTAATCTTACAATACATGCATTTCTTTTTGCAAAAACATGATCAAATGTGTGTTGCACCCAAGAAACACAAGTGATTACGGTGCTTGTTTAAAAAAATGAATAAGTCCATACCATGTCTTAGTTTCATAGCATTGTGTAGATATATATCATTTCAAGAATTCGGATTATGATATGTAACTTTCTTGGATCCTGCGATCAAAGTTGTACCAGCATGAATGAATGGTCCTAGCCAGTGCATAGGGTGTTGGCATGCGTTAAAAGCGCACCATCCCGCACGGCTTTTGGGTGGCTCGGTATGGGGCTCTTTTTTTCGTTCATTTGTCTCGTTTTTCTTCTGCATTTCCTTGTTTTCTTTCGTTAATGCAATTTAAAAACTGTTCATGAAAATTTGAAAAGAATTCAGGATAATTGTACTTTCAAGAATTTTGAAAAATGTTCGCAGCTTTGAAAAATGTTTAGGAAATTGAAAAACAGTTCATGGACCCAAAATGTATTCGTAAATTTGGAAAAATGTTCACTAATTCTAAAAAACTCTAATTCAAAAAATGCCATCAAATTTAAAGGATGTTCACGAATAAAAAAATCAGAATGGTGTTCATGAATTTCAAAATATATTCGTGAATTTGAAAATATTTCCCAATTTGGAAATATGTTAGAAATTTAAAAATCTCAGAAAAATGTTCACCACTTCGAAAAAAAATCAATTGGAGAAAATATTTCTGAATTTGGCCTTCTAAAACATGACATAGGCTTTCTAAAATGGAAAAACCTATTTTACGCATATTACGTCAAACTGTCAACGAATCACGCAGGGGGGTGCGACTAGCGAGCGATTTGGGCCAGCCTATCAGTAGAATCCGTACAGGTTCCGGTTTGGGGAACTTATAGAATGTTCCCAGCCGGTTCTTACTTGTTCTGGGAACCATCTAGAAGTTTCCTGAACCGGTTTTTATTCTTTCCTTTCCTTTTTATTTTTTTCTTTCTTTTTTCTCTTCCTTTTTCTTGTTCTTTTTTCTTTTCTTTTCGTTACTTTTTTTCTTTCGGCTTTTCTTTTCAAGTTGATTTCTGTTTTCAACCAAATTTTCTTTCTTTGGTTTTTAATTTCTTTTTCTTTCCTTCTCTTTTTTCAAATATTCAATTCTTGTTCATGTTTCCAAAAAATGGTCTCAAAATTCAAATTTTGTTCCCATTACACAAAAAAGTTCAAAATTTTCGAAGTTCAGCAAATGTACTGGATTTCAATTTTTTGATCACGTATTCTAAAAAATTCAAAAAATTTATCAAGATTCAAAAAATGTTCATTTTTAAAAAATGTTCGCACTTCGAAATTTGTTCTCCATTTCAAAATTTGTTCTCAAGATTCAGAAAATGTTCGTTCTTTAAGAAATTATTCGTGAATTCCAAAAAGGTCATGTTTTCAAAAGAGTTCAGTTTTCAAAAAAAATGTTCTCATAAAAAAGGTTCTAAAATTCGAAATTCAGAAAATGTACTGGATTTCAAAAACAATTCATGTTTTCAAAACAAATTCACGCTTCCAAATTTATTCAGGATTTTTCGAAATTGTTCTCAGCTTCAAAATTTGTTCTCATAATTTGAAAAATGTTCGTGTTTCAAAATTGTTCTCTGTTTTGAAATTTCTTCTCAAGATTGAAAAAATGTTCGTGCTTTAAAAAATGGTTCACAAATTCTAAAACCTTCATGTTTTCTTAAAATGTTTCGGAAACTAAAAATTTGTTTGTTTTCATAAATTTTGTTTGCATGTGTGAAAAATATCATACGTTTAAATTTTTTGGAAAAAAGTCAGGATTTTGTCAAACAGTGTTAAGTCCGCAACTGTACTTAGTTCCTTTTAGATTTCCGTTGTATTTCGGTAGACAGGCCAGTTCTATCGCCTTGGTTAGCACCGAGCTCGCGCAAGCAGGAAGTCCCGTGTTAGATTCCTTGCCAGCGCACGCTACCCTTTTTTGCAAATTTTCACGCTCGTATTGTAAGTGCACTGAATGGGCCAGCCTAGTTGGCGCCCCATGTGCGACGGGGCGTATATTTGCCGCGTTCTGCCACATAACGCGGCAAATAGGAGCTCCCTTCTAAAACCACAAAGTAACTTCGTCAGACTGGAATTATGTTTTCATAAATGGGCCAGCCCATTGTGGTCAAAGCAATCGATGGGACATGCGTTTGTTAGGTGGGCCCCCTCTTCCTCGCCATCAGCGAGTCTAAGGCCCTGTTTGTTTCATAAATCCTAGGACTTTTTTAAGTCCCAACTTATAAGTCATAAGTCCCTACCTGTTTGTTTACAGGGACTTATAAGTCCATGTTGCACCGCTGCAACGAGGCTCGGGAGAGGGCCTGTCCGGCGATTGGAGGCACCGCTGCAACGAACTGAGGCAGACAGAACCG